>NW_027168615.1:0-62500 GCF_036898095.1 Palaemon carinicauda
GTAAGAAGGTAAAAGGTAAGAAGGTAAAGGTAAAAGGTAAAGAGTAAGGTAAAAGGTAAAGGTAAAAGTCATGGTCAAAGGTCAAAGGTAAATGTCAAGGTGAAAGGTAAAGGTCAAGGTCAAAGGTCAAGGTAAATGCAAATGTCAAGGTCAAAGGTAAAAGTTCAGGTCAAAGGTAAAAGTTCAGGTCAAAGGTAAAAGTTCAGGTCAAAGGTTAAAAATAAAGTTAAAGATAATGGTCAAAGGTCAAGGTAAAGTTCGAGAAATAAGCATCCGTGGCGGAGGTCTGCACTCTACTGAGAGCCCCTCTATTTCACTCCTTTATACCCTAACTGATGACAGTGTTTAGAAAATTGACTTGGGTTTAAACTCACCTTCAACTCTAAGAGTTTCAAAATCCATTCTTGATTTCGACTCAATTTAAATGTCTTTTTCGCCCTTGTAGTTTGCATGGAAACAGCTATACACATCTGGAAGAGAAAATTGAACTATTTAAAAATATGAAATTGTAAACTGAATGTACTTTAAACAGCTATCGACATATCAAAATATTAAATTACACTTTTTAAATTCTGAAAAAATGAAAAACTAAATGTATATCTCACTAAAGAAAGCATTAATGTTATAATTGTTTATCCCTACACTAATGCTAATTGCTCAAGTATATTATTATTATTATCATTATTATTATTATTATTATTACCATTATTATTATTATTATTAACCTACAACCTTAGTTGGAAAAGCTAGATGCTATAAGCCCAACGGTCCTCACAGGGAAAAATAAAATATCTTAAGAACAGTAACAATATTAAAATAAACATTTCCTTTATAAACTATAAAAAACTTTAACAAACAAGGAGAGAAATTAGATAGAATAGTGTGCCAGAGTGTACCCTCAAGCAAGAGAACTCTAACCCAAGACAGTGGAAGACCATGGTACAGAGGCTATGTGCATTACCCGAGACTACAGAACAATGGTATATAATTAATGAAGAAGCAACTTGACGCATTTTGTTTCTTCAAAGTTTGTGCTAGCACGGACTCTTGCCTCTAAAACAGTTTGCAAATAACTGACCATACCACCCAAGCCATTGACAGTATTCTCCATTTTCAAACGTCTTATGGATCAATAATAGACCAATGAAAGTTATCATATAAAAATAAAACCTTTGATAGCTGTCTTGCGTCATTGCTAGATTCAATCTATCTCTTCCATTGTGGACAATATTGAGCCAAGTGCTGAAAAAATTGGCAGACAAAATTCCTACCACATGAAATTTAGTTCAATGAGAACTTTTCAATATGCAAAATATGGTAGGACACTCCAAAATCAAACCATTGTTCTTTAGTCTTGGGTAGTGCCATAGCCTCTGTACCATGGTCTTCCACGGTCTTGGGTTAGAGTTCTCTTGCTTGAGGGTACACTCAGGCACACTATTCTATCTTATTTCTCTTCCTCTTGTTTTGTTAAAGTTTTTATAGTGCAAATAGAAGATATTTATTTCAATGTTACTGCTCTTGAATTATTCTATTTATCCTTGTTTCCTTTCCTCACTGAGCTATTTTCCCTGTTGGAGCCCACGGGCTTATAGCAACTTGCTTTTAGCTAGGGTTGTATCTTAGCAAATTATAATAATAATGAATATTTTTTTTTTAGTAGTAGTATGGTAATGTTAATTTATCAAATTGGTCGAGTTATTATTATCATCAATTATCATCAATTGCTATGCTATAACCCTAGTTAGAAAAGCAGGATGCTATAAGCCCATGGGCTCCAGCAGGGAAAATAGTCCAGTGAGGAAAGGAAACAAGGACAAATAAAAAGTCACAGCATTAGGATAGATACTTCCTAAATAAACTATAAAAAACTTTAACAAAACAAGAGGAAGAGAAATAAGATAGAATAATGTGCCCAAATGTTCCTGGAATCCAGGCATTGTTTGTGCTTAACAATGTTTCACTAAACACACGACTATTTATGGCATTGTAAAGCTTAAACTGAATAAACATTGGTTTTAAATTTCTTAATAGTTTATATATCCTTAAAGCACCTATTAAACAAGGCAGGTATATTAAAAACTGAAGAGAATTGAGTTAAAATCAAAATGATTGAATTCCACACAACCCGAAGACACCAGATATTTTTAGAGGATGTCTTAAAAATATGAAAATATTTGGCAACGTCAGGCATAAAACCTCTTGCTTAATAAGTCACTATCACCAACTCAAATGCTAATAAACAGCTTGGAATACTCGAGTGAGTTCTTATATTTTAGCTGATTTTACGTATCTTATTCAATTTCATTCCAAACTCTATGCAATGTTTTGTGACCCCTTAAAAACAAGTATATCTCCCTAAAGGAAGCATTAATGTTATGATAGTTTATCCCTACACTACACGACTTCCCACAATCTTCCCAAGGAATTTACGAATTGCCTAACTATAACCTAATTGCTCAAACATATTACGGAAAATCAGAAAGTCGTAAGTTCTCCTACATAAAAATAAAAATAAATTGTCATTTCTTTGCTGGGAAAAAATCTGCTTTTTACGTATCTTGTTCAATTTCACCTCGAACTCAACGTAATGTTTTGTAGCCCTCAAACAAACATGACACAGATTACTGCCACTTGGGAATAAACTTAAAACCTACGAGAAAGGCTGACTGGCCTCACATTGATAAAAGTTTAGTACCTTCACCATCTATCACTGAAATTCTTTATACCTTGCAACAAACCCTATTTTCACGAATAGTCTTTTAGCAGAATTAAAATAACTATGATTACACTGGAAACTAATTTGTGACAGCTGGTTCAGAAGGGAATTTGTACCAAAAGCAATAACAAGAACTGCTAAATCCAATAGCAGTGTTTGAGGCAATAGGAGTTAAAAAGATATTTGGGAAGATGTTTCAGTACTGGGATCGTTTAAGACTTGACTACTGAACTTCACTAAATTACAGATAAAACGAACGCTATGGATGTTTTTAGTTAAAATAAAAAATATACTTTACAGGATATAGTTATGTAGTAATAGGGTACTTAGAACATCTGTGATAGGTACCACGTGAGCCCCTTGCTACCGCTGTCAGAGGTATGGACACCTTGAAAAAAGATTGTAAGTTCAAGGCTGGTGATAAAAAAGTACGGGAAATGTTCAGGAAATCACACCAATAAGGAATTTAATTCACAATAGATAATATATATAAACTGAAAAAGGTTGAATAACTGGATAATCACATAGTGAATTGAAGAACATGCAAAGCTTAGAATTTGGAATTAAAAATTGGCAGAAAATACTGACCAATGATACTCAGTACCCTTGGACAGTATTAAAAAATATCCTGTTGGTAATTTATTTACTGTTGCTGCTTTGTCTTAAAAAAACCACTTGATTTAACAGAGTTATATGAAATATGAGTTCTCGAAAGTTCCATAAATTTGAACTTCACCAGTTTGTGCACATTATATATTTTAATTATATAAGTTTTCCACTGAGACAGTAAGTCTTCCTGACTTTGGAGACCATAACGCATATATGTATAAGCTTCTAAGAGAGGTCCTTTGCAATAGCCATGACCAATTCTGTAATGTCTCTCTGGCCTGGTAGCGTCCACCAATTAAAATACTTAAAATACACACATACTCGGCTTAGTTAAAAAAATTATAAATACACTCTTAAAGACTAACGTTTATCAACACCACCAGATGACCAAATTCGACACTGGGTTGATTATCAAATCACAGTGAATTAAATTTCAAGATTATAATATGTCTTGTTCTCAGTTTATCTCCATTGAATAAGACCAAAGGCGAAACCCTGGATTATGAAGAATAATTTAATATTCAAACACTTCAATTAAAAATCAAATTAACTCTAACTTTACACCAAGTTTGGCTAATGAGAAATACCAAGGGCTGGTCACTTCTGTCTCTTTCTAAAACTAAACAGGAATAACTTTGGACAACCACTAACCGATTGTCCATCTTGTATTGATCTACACTGGACAAGTCCACTCGTTATTTTCAGCCAAGTAGTGTATATAATGACGTCATGATTACGTCACTACAGAAGTAAGGAAAACTGAGACAATGACCTGACTATTGAAACTTGCTCTACTGTTGGAGCCCTTGGGCTTATAGCATCTTGCTTTTCCAACTAGGGTTTGTAGCTTAGATGATGATGATGATGATAATAAATAATAATAATAATAATAATAATAATAATAATAATATAATAATAATAATCTGTTGATTATGTTTTGTAATTATTATTATTATTATTATTATTATTATTACTTATTATTATTATTATTATTATTTCTAAGCTACAACCCTAGTTGGAAAAGAAAGATGCTATTAGGCCAAGGGCTCCAACAGGGAAAAATAGCCCAGGAGGAAAGGAAATAAGGAAAGGAAATAATTGATAAAAAGGTGTCCCACCTCAAGAAAGGATCACTCCTATACTAATTGAATTAAACTGGCTGCTTATTTAAGCTAGAATAGAGTCTTTGTACAATGACCCAAGTTATCAGAACCGGACGTACAAAATATCCAATAAAATTGCTATATATTGTATATAAAACCTTTTTCTTTTTTTGACATGAGAATAGTTACAGATGGTTTCAAATTATTGGAACCAAGATACATGTCAATTTCCTTTGGTCGCTGCAACCTCACCATCTTTGTGAGCTAAGGATGGCTGTGTTTGGGAGACTATAGTTCTATCTGAGTCATCAGCAGCCATTGCATGGCCCCTCTTTGGAACTAGCTTGGGTGGAGAGGGTGCTTGGGCGCTAGTCATATGTATATATGGTCAATCTCTAGGGCATTGTCCTACTCGACAGGGCAATGTTACTGTCCCTCTCTGCCTCTGCCATTCATGAGAGGCCTTTAAACCTTTAAACATCGAAGGACGTGTTTCTTCGTCTTCCTACCTTGAGCTAAACTGCGGTTAACAACCTTTGCTTTGCAAACCGAAAACACAGACGAGGAACCAATAGTACTTATAATAAGCGTTTTGTTATAACTAATGAGGTGATTACAGTTGTCTGTTGACTGCACTATGAACAATTTAACTAATATAATTATTTCATGTAAAAGAATTAGAACAGCGATGGTAATTTTTGGAAAAATGAAATCATGTTTTCGAAAGGTTTGGCGGACTGAATAAGCTTCCAGTGTTTAGCAATTACTTCTGACAGAGAGAGAGAGAGAGAGAGAGAGAGAGAGAGAGAGAGAGAGAGAGAGACCAGAGCCCTTAAAGTTTACGTTTAATATTCATATAAAACAATGGATTGTTAATCAATGATTTTCTTCATCTATCAAGACCCCGCTATCACCAATTAACAAAATGTAATTAATTTTTATATATAAAACCAATTTAAGTATCTAGAAACAATTAGCAAATAGAAATATGAACTCAGAAATTAACTATACAAAGAGAAGGGAATCAGTGCAAAGGTTAAAGGAAGGTTTTATAAAAGTGATATTATATCTGCAATGGTTTGGGAGACTGACACACTTAGTGGTTTCGAAGGCCCAAGATAGAAAAATGGAAATGGAAATGGTAGAAATATGAATGTTGAAATGGATGTGCAGAGTGATGAGAAGAGATAGGATCAGATATTTTATTATAGACACAGTCAAAATTGTAGGGTGTTGAAGGCTCAGTTAAAAAGATTAAGTGCTTTGGTCAAGTTTTGCAAACAGAAATGATGAAATCATGGAGACAGGAAGAAGGAAGGAAAGAAGGAAGGAAGTAAAGGAGGAAGGAAGGAAGGAAAGAAGGAAGGAAAGAAGGAAGGAAGGAAGGAAGGAAGGAAAGAAGGAGAGGAAGGAGAAGGAAGGAAGAAAGGAGAAGGAAGGAAGGGAGAAGGAAGGAAGGGAGGAAGAAGAAAGGAGAAGGAAGGAAGGAAGAAAGGAGGAGGAAGGAAGGAAGAAAGGAGAGGAAGAAGGAAGGAAAGAGAGAGGAATGAAGAAAGAAAGGAGGAGGAATGAAGAAAGAAAGGAGAAGGAATGAAGAAAGAAAGGAGAAGGAATGAAGACAGAAAGAGAGGAAGAAGAAAAGATGAACAGTATGTTAAAAGGAAGAACATTTAAGTTGTATTGTTTAAAAAGTGCAATGAAGACAACATCAAAAATTAATACAAGTGGCCTTGAGTAAGTAGAGGGAGTTAGTCACATATTGAGAGGGCAATTTTATAAACTGAGAACAGTGAAAAAAAGTTTGGATAAAGTTAATAACGTAAAAAAGTGGCCCTGTTGATATTTTGGGAAAGTACTGATTGAGATGTCTGTGAAAATAGGAGAAGAGTCAAAGCCAGGATGAAATTGGAATAGAATTTTCTATACTACAAGCAAATGAATGTGTATTATTAGGGGAGAGAGAGAGAGAGAGAGAGAGAGAGAGAGAGAGAGAGAGAGAGAGCACAGGATGCAAGAATAAAACCTGTTTAATGATGTTAATGTTTTTAAAATATTTTATTTTAAGTGTTCATTACTTCTTATAACGTTTATTCTCATATTTCCTTTCCTCACTGAACTATTTTTTCCCTGTTGGAGCCCTTGTGATTGTAGCATCTTGCTTTTCCAACTAGGGTTGTGCTTAGCTAACTAATAATAATAATAATAATAATAATAATAATAATAATAATAATAATAATAATAATAATAATAATAATAATAATAATAATAGTACATTTGGGACTGGCAGGAAGAATTTAACCAAAACATCAAGAAATTTAGTATTAAAAAGTTATTTAAAGATTGAATGATCCTCCAACAGTCTAAAAAAGCAGGAAGGTTCGACTTTAAATGTTCTCACACACTCAAAAAATATCTTATTTAGTTAACCACTTACCTATAAAATGAATGCAGTGTATATCAGTAGCTAGGGTGCTGCAGAGTGTTGGAAAGAGAGAGGAATGCCAGCCATGATTGCCCAACCTTTTTGGGATATGGCAACTGCATGATGATTATCTTGCTCTAGAGTCTTGTGGTCTTCAGAAGGGACATTTGAAATACAACTCCGAAAAATTCTCATCTTCTTGACTAGTGTGTCCAACTTCTGAAAAATGAAATGAATTAATAATCTAGTAAATTTCTCCATCATATAAAATAACATTTATAGTATTGAGAGAGAGAGAGAGAGAGAGAGAGAGAGAGAGAGAGAGAGAGAGCAGCTTTGTTACAGCATTCGTAAGTAAATGATTATTAGAAATAAAAAATGAGAAAATAAATGCATTAGGAAACTCATTTCCCAAAAATCAAATTTTAAAGTTATTTCATCAATTTGCTTATAATTTTTTTACTATTTCTACAACAATCAGGTTTCATGCTGCAGGGTTCTGTAATCTCAAGAAAGTTCTTTGTCAATTGTTACCTACTCAATAAGTATCAAATTGTATCATAAGTAGAATGGATAAATTACAAAATTAACAATAAATGGGTTAAATGGAATAATAATTTACGTAAAACATCGATTTATATTTTCAGTTTTTGGGAATAAATGTGAAATACGAATGCAAACGTAATTGAAACAAAAAGCATGGGAGAGAGATTAGCCTTAGGTGGAGTCACTTTGTTTTATACCAATGTTTATGTTGTTAGAGAGCTTAATGATACTGTACAGTATTTGTTAGCCCAGTATGTATTATCCTTTGGGAGAAACAAATGATTTGAGAATGAAGTATAGTTACTAAAGCTTGCAAATGGTAATAAAAACATGGGCTTGGAATTCAGGTCAACTCGGAAAAAATGCTTCGGTAACCTGAGACAGATTATATCAGACTCCTTACTCCCATACTCTAATGAAAAAGACATCTGCAGTGTTCAACTTGGCAGCTCTCTCTCTCTCTCTCTCTCTCTCTCTCTCTCTCTCTCTCTCTCGTTTTCTAGATGACCATCTGGGTAGGTTCAGTTTTTATTCCCCCACCTTACGTAGGCCACGGGCTCTTGCATTCCTATAGCGGCCACCTATGAAAGCGAGAACTATATTAACAATCGTATTTTGCAATTTGGAACTCATGAAAATTTATATAAAGATGAGTGTCATGATTAGCTTGACTGAAATACTAAAAATCTTGGAAGGGAATTATTGGCAAACGATCGAGTTATGTTGAGCTCACTTAATGAGGTAACAGAGAGAGAGAGAGAGAGAGAGAGAGAGAGAGAGAGAGAGAGAGAGAGCGTTAATGTTCCAGTCCACATCATCGAAGCAAATAAAGTATCGAAAGCCTTAATATCTTCATTTCTTTCTGATATCTAGTGGGAGCTTGTTATATAATCTTAGGTCAGCATATTTGAAGGCTCTAGAACCTACAGTAGATGTACATCTTGGCTCCAAAAACTTGAAACTCTGTTACGATTCTCAGGTTAATAGAAGCTATTGTGTACGAATTGGAAATTCTTACTCAAACCATTAAGCAGAGGTGCCACAAGGGCGTGTATTAGGCCCAATACTAATTTATTTTGTATCTTCAGTATTGATCTATCAAAACTATTACAGGGAATTGAAGTGAGGTCAAACTTTATGTTTATACACAATCATACTTCTCCATGACACTGATGATAAAGTTTTCTAAAAAAGTGATAGGGAACGATTGACAAAACTACCAATAAATGAAAATAAAACTTCAGTTTGTGGTAATAGAAAAGAATGATTATTAAGATTGGTTGAAGTGGCATATTGGAAACATCCCAGTGTGGCGTTTAGAAAAGTGGACATTAAACAAGAACTTGAAAAGGGAAATAAATGCAGATGAATTATAGTTTTACAGAAGAATGTTCAAGATCCCATAGACTAAGAGAGAGAGAGAGAGAGAGAGAGAGAGAGAGAGAGAGAGAGAAGAGAGAGAAAGCCTTACCTTATTGCCTTATTTTTTGTTTGGGTTCCCCCAGGTCCCTCAGTGTGAGGCACCTCGTATATCCACCAGAGAGTTGCTAATGCATCTTCCGGTGTATTTTGAGAGAGAGAGAGAGAGAGAGAGAGAGAGAGAGAGAGAGAGAGAGAGAGAGATGAATCACTACTAAATTTGATAAGGAGGAGACAGATGAAATTTATGGGACATGAAATAAGAAGAGAAAAGATTGAAATTTGGTGCCTTAGGGAAAAGCAAGAGGCCGGCAAAGGAAACAGTTTCTGGACAGCTTACTGGAGGACGTAAGTGAGAATGTAACAGCTGGACAAATTAAAATCATACAGAGCTAGAGGCAGGACCAGGTGGAGGCAATTGACAGCCCACGAGCTGAACATGGCACCTATATAGATATAGATTCCCACTTACTTACTTTTACGGGTTTATTTCTCGCCCTCCATCAGACACTAAAAGTCTGTTCAGGCGGGCCTTGGTGTGTGAAAAATGATTTCTTTCCAGTTAATATTTTGCTCTGTATCTTATCAGTTATTTCGCTAGCATTTGTATTCAGGCTTAATAGTTTTCAGGTCACTATCATAACACTTTCTAAAAAGATAAGTCTTTAGTGTGGGTCATTGAATTTAGTGAGAAATTTTCTTTTTACCTACTACGATTCTGCAATGAACATAGTAAAAATAGAATAATATTTAATATCTCAATGAAAATAACACTGAAATAATTACAAAACCCAAATCGTAACTCATTTTAAAACGAAAGCATTAAAAGTTCACCTATTGGCCAAACTATACTCTATAGGTTTCAAATATGCAGCCCCATGACTATACAATAAGCTCCCACAAGGCATTCGAAAGACTGAAGATATAAAGACTTTTTCGTTTCCTGAGTGCTTCGATAATATGTGGATTTGAAAAACATGGAATACGATGTGTGATACCCTAAATACCTAAGATATTTGTAGGTCCTTTAGAGCGAAGGTTCCCCTGTGTGTGATAGGACCAGGGAACAGCCTTTAATGTAAAGTAACCTAATATATCAATATGGTTAAGCAAACTACGTATATTCTCTTCGAGTTATTACGTTTAGTAAATAAATAAACCAAAAGGTTACAAATAATTACGTACATACATAAAATCTTTTTTTCTCAATAAGTTACATGAATAAATTGGACAAAATTTCACTCCTAATTCCCTCTATGAGATGGTACAACAATTTAACTCTCAAGAGACCAAAAAACAAGTCTCCACTGAATGGTGGAAATGAACATACAAGTGCCAAACCAGAAGAACAAATCTTTTAAATCAAGAAGGACACTTAGAAGAACTGGGTCTTGGTTTAAATCATGGACACAAATTTCGTAGTTTGCAGATCATTAACCAAGATTTTGTGTACTGAAGAAACTCATTTATTATTTCTAACCAGTTTTGCTTCACAAATCAATGATGTTGGTAATTTAAACATGATAGTATTTATCGTCCTTTTGGACATTCAAAACAAAACAAAGTTAAAACAATTATCTTTAAAATTAGGTTAACACCGAAGACGTGTTTTTCTCCGTCTTCCTACCTTGAGCTAAACTGCGGTTAACAACCTTTGCTTGATAAACCGAAGACACAGATGAGGAACTAATAGGATTTATAATAAGAGTTTTTCCATACTTAATGAGGTGATTAAATTTGTCTGTCGACTACACTATGAACAATTTAACTAATATAATTATTTCATGTAAAAGAATTAAAACAGCGATGTTATTTTTTTGAAAAATAAAATCTTGTTTTCGAATAGGTTTGGCGACTGAATAAGCTTCCGGTGTTTTAGCAATTATTTTCTGAGAGAGAGAGAGAGAGAGAGAGAGAGAGAGAGAGAGAGAGAGAGAGAGAATCTGTTAAGTAGAAATTCCAGGCCTATCACTGCTTTACACCGAAGGGCCACGTTCATAAGCCAAGCAAAGCAACTACAAAACAGCCAACACAAAAGCGTTAGAACAGTCACATTTATTCGAACCCTATTAAACAAATATATGATTAATCCTAAAGTCACAAAGATCCTAATAATTGAAAACATGGTCCACACCAGGCTCCTAGAAGTCTGGTTCTCATCAAAACCTTGGCTTACGTAACCTAGACACAGAGTTAAGACAATTGAACTCACTTGACCGAAGATACAGCTAATTATATTTCCCTGATTTATTTGAGGACAATTTGTCCTTAAGCTATGAAAAGGCAAAAATAGATTATCATTGATGTAAATGTTAAAAAATGACTCAACTAAGGTAAGAATTTAATAATAATATTCCTTATTAACCTTTTGGAGCTGATCAATGTTACTTCTCTCTCCACCCAAACACAAACCAGTTTGAATTTATTGATAAAATCTTGCTAACCTAACACGATTCTGCAACCAACATAGGAAAAATTATAGTAAATAAAATGGTAATAGATACAAAATCTATATCGTACCTCGGTTTCAAAACAAAAGCATTAAAAGTTTACCTATTGGCCAAACTATACTGTAAGCTCTTTACAGTAACAAAACTGAAGTACAAAAATATACATTATTATAAACGAGACAATTTATGTTATAAGAAATGCTACGAATATAGAAAGATGAGCAACACATCTCAAGATATCCTACTTCTCCTGGAAACACAAACATTATTCAATATAGATACTTACTTTAAAATTTTCTTCCTTAACCATAATTTCAATTAAAGAGTAACACTACTGCAGGGTGTCACAACCTACATTCTATAGCTGTGGAAGCAATACTTATAAAAAAACACTTTTATTTATTTTTGCACCACAGCCAAATGTGAAAATTCAATTCATTTTAAGTATCCCAGTATCTGTGCACTGTTAAATTTGTACTTAGTTGGATTACAACAACAACAACAACAACAACAACAAACTTGATCTTTAGCAAATATGCTGAAAACCACTTTTTGCCTTACTGGTTGAAAAACCAGTAATTGTTTAGTTATTAACCAATTATTATTATTATTATTATTATTATTACTATTATTATTATTATTATTATTATTATTATTATTATTATTATTATTATTATTATTATTATTATTATTATTATTATTATTATTATTATTATTATTATTATTATTATTATCATCACTTGCTAAGCTACAACCCTAGTTGGAAAAGCAGGATGCTATAAACCCAGTGGACACAACAGGGAAAATAGCCCAGTGAGGAGAGGAAACGAGGAAAAATAAATTATTTCAAGAACAGTATCATCTAAATAAATATTTCCTACATAAACTATAAAAACTTTAACAAAACAAGAGAAAGAGAAACCAGATATTCAAGTGACCCCGATTGTACCCTCAAGCAAGAGAACTCTAACTCTAGGCAACTGAGTAAGCCTGACCACTAGTGAATAAGAAAAATGATTGATAGTAGCTTCATACAAAATAAGGTGTATCAGTAAATGCTTTTCCAAGAATACTTTGCCATAAATATCAGAATTTCACAAGAAATTCCTCCTAAGTTACCAACACATGAAAACCAATAGTGAATATCTACAAGTAAATAAATACTAAATTAAATATTGCCTCAGTTTCAAAACTAAAGAATTTGACAATAAACAAATGTGTTGTGTGATATGCTAAATACCTTAAAATGTACACGAATCACTGAAGAATGTGTAAGACTACAATAAGCAAATGCTTACACTTTGGTGTGTCTGCTCGTGAATGTGTAGGGTAAAGGGAAAAGGAATGTTAGGAGTGGATAAAATTAGTGTTTGAAGAAGTGTACAAATGGTTGCAAAACTCAAGAGAGATGGGAAAAGGAAAGTTAAAACTGTAGACTGTATGATTGTGCCTAAAATAAGTAAATAAAGTAGAGAATATATTAAGTGATTCTAGATTCTGGTCCTTAGAGCCCCAACCCCTAATACAGTATGAATGGGTTGTGTGATAATAAGAACATATATCAGAAAAACAAAGCCCTTTAAGTAAAGCTCATGAGAAGCCAGTTATAGTCGCTGGATAAACAGATTCTCACTACATACAAAAATAAGAAAATACTACTCATACACAAGATTGATATTGATATTTAAGAAAAGTCAAGATTATTGCTAGATTAGCAACTCATGCAAGTGCCTATGTCACCTAGAAACGCGAGTATGATTTCACAAAGACGTATTTTTGAATTTGGTTTGTAAAATATTATAATTTGAAATATGTCACAACCAATGCTCACCCATTTTGAGTAGTTCTTGACCACAATTTCGAATGTTAGATTAAAATTACAATTGCTGTAGCATCTTCACTAATTTTATAATGGTTAAGAAACAAAAGCACTAATCCTTTATAAGCAGCCTTAAAGTTAAAAGCAAAATGATACTGTAGCCAGCAATTTCCCTTCATTATTAATTCATGCAAAATAAATTCAACTTTTTACCTTGATGCTAGACGAAGACTTAGTATTAATAACTAAATAAGGCTTACCATTCTCAGATGAATAACTGATTTCTTAAATATTCACTGACAACGAGTAGGCAAGTCCTCTTTAAAGAGCAAATATGAAGAAAACCAGTTCTGTCTGGATGGTAGAAAAATAGTCAACGACACCCCATCCCACCTTACAGTAAGAGTTAATTGGTCATTAACTAATGAGGCAATTATACGTCTGCTATTGGAATATGAGAAAAAAAAAAAGAGTTGCATACAAACTAATTCGTCTCTATAAAGGTTTTCCCAAGAATATTTTTCTAAAGATCCAAATAAAAAGCCATGTTTATACTTGTGCTTTTATCACGGTCATTTCCTACTTTGATTTAAACTGAATATCAATGTATTAAAAGAATTAAAAGTGTGGACAGAGAGAGAGAGAGAGAGAGAGAGAGAGAGAGAGAGAGAGAGAGTACTTATGTGGAAACTTCCAGTGCTTAAGAATTAAAAGTGTGGGCAGGGCAAGAGAGAGAGAGAGAGAGAGAGAGAGAGAGAGAGAGAGTTATGTAGAAGCTTCCAGTGCTTAAGAATTAAGAGGCAGAGAGAGAGAGAGAGAGAGAGAGAGAGAGTGTTACTTATGTGGAAGCTTCCAGTGCTTAAGAATTAAAAGTGTGGGCAGGGAAAGAGAGAGGAGAGAGAGAGAGAGAGAGAGAGAGAGTACTTATGTGGAAACTTCCAGTGCTTAAGAATTAAAAGTGTGGGCAGGGCAAGAGAGAGAGAGAGAGAGAGAGAGAGAGAGAGAGAGAGTTACTTATGTGGAAGCTTCCAGTGCTTAAGAATTAAAAGTGTGGGCAGGGCAAGAGAGAGAGAGAGAGAGAGAGAGAGAGAGAGAGGTTAATGCAACCTTAAACCCATCATTCACTCGTATTTAACGACTACATTCTTCAGCCAAGATTGCATGCAAGATAAAAATGAAAAGATTCGAATTAACTTGTGAATATTCACTGTCTCCTTTCTCTAATAATTTAATTGAAACATTTTTTTTCTTAATAAACAGCAACATAACAATAACTTTCAAAACACGTTTCGTAGCTCGTATTTTTTCCATGATTGCTTGGTCCCTTATCCTCAAGCTACCAGCGCTGCTGTAAGTTAGACATGCTAAATTGCAAGTTCAGGAAAATCAACAAAATAACTGAACTTATTCCCAGCATCATTGACTGAAAACGTCGAGTCATTGGATTCTCTTTCGAAAAAGATTGAATCCTTTGATGAAGGTTCAACACTTCTTCTAATTTCTACGTCCTCCCGAAAACATATACAATTAACAACTTACTTTTCCCTATCCTGTGAATAATACAATTCATTAATACTGTATCTCCTCCCAATTCACGATTTCCCAGAGCTTTCAAAAGCAAAAGGTACAACTAAAGTAAAAAGTTCCACCCACTGTAGTGATTTCTCTATGCTTTATAATACCTCACATATATCAACTCTGATCTTACGTCACTTAGGATTTGAATCAATAAACAGTGTAACTACAATTGAACCCTCTTTAACAAAGATATGAAGCAAATTATATTTCCCTGATGTATTTGAAGAACATGCCCAAACCCTCTCCATCTACCCCTCATCATAATCTTCCAAAGAGAGATTAGTTCACCAAAAGTTTACCTGGGTTCCACGAGGCACTAGATGAGTTGAAAGACCCAGGCCTACATGGTTGAGGACTATGAAGAGTGAAGTCAGAGGTGATGAAAAGAGAAGTATTGAATTAAAAGCTCAAAATAAGAGACGACTGACGAAATCTAACCGAGGCCTTTTGCGTCAACAGGTGTAGGAGTAGAAAAGAGCAAAAATCGAGATTTAAAAAGAAATTGAGAAAAAAAATTGCCTTGTTTACTTTCAATTCGATGTTAATGGAACAATTACTCAACTGGGGTATGGATTTTGTTATCTAAGAATAGGAATTTCAGTTAACGATCATGGTGTGGCCTCAATTTTACTTGGTGTAGTCTAATGTCCACCCAATACCCAGGTGAAAAAACCCATTTGAATTTGTTAATAAACTCTGACTAACCTACTACGAATCTGCGACCAACCTATGAAAAATAATAAATATCCAAATGAGCATAAAACGGGAATATATATATAAAAGCTAAATTGTACCTTAGTTTCAAAACCAAAACGAAATGTATTGAAAATTCACTTATTGGCCGAAAACAAGAGGTCATTTACAATCATCAGTACGGGCTAGTTCACACTCTGGACCACAAACAAAAGCATTATTATAAACAAAGGGAATTTGTGAATATGTTCTAGATAAAACCACGATTATTGCAAGATGAGGAACACATCTGAGATCGCCAACATAACCTATGAACACATATGTGATTCAACATAGACACATACTATAGAAATCTACAATTGTGGAACCAATACTTGATCAGTGGCTACTCTCCTCTTGTTAAGGGTAGAAGAGACTCTTTAGCTATGATAAGCAGCTCTTCTAGGAGAAGGACACTCTAAAATCAAACCATTGTTCTCTAGTCTTGGGTAGTGCCATAACCTCTGTACCATGGTCTTCCACAGTCTTGGATTAGAGTTCTCTTGCTTTAGGGTACACTCGGGCACACTTCTATCTAGTTTCTCTTCTTGTTTTGTTAAATATTTTATAGTTTTTATAGGAGATATTTATTCTAATGTTGTTACTATACTTGAAATATTTTACTTTTCTTTATTTCCTTTCCTCGCTGGGCTATTTTCCCTGTTGGGACCCCTAGGCTTATGGCATCCTGCTTTTCCAACTAGGGTCGTAGCTTAGCATTTAATAATAATAATAATAATAATAATAATAATAATAATAATAATAATAATAATAATAATAATAATAATAATAATAATAATAATAATACTGTCAAATTTGTACTTCAAGTTGGATCAACATTTATACCTGTTATAACATCTCAAAAAGAGTCTTTCAGGGTTAAAACTCAACAGAAGCACTTGTCCATTATGACCACCTTGAGCCAGGTCAAGTATTTTGGCTGTTGGTTATTCTACATCAGTTAAAACAACATATTTCTTTACACAGAAAATACCTTGATACTAAACGAAGACTTAGTATTAATTACTAAATATGGCTTTCCATTTTCAGATTAAAAACCGATTTTTTGGAAATTCACTGACAACGAGTAGGTCCGTCCTCTTAAAGGAAGAACAAATATGTAGAAAACCAGTTCTGTCTGGTTGGTCAAAAAACAGGCAATGAACCACACCCCCCTTACAGTAAGAGTTAATTGGTAATTACTAATAAGGTAATTAGGCAATTATAAGTCCACTAATGGATGAGAAAAAAAGTAGGGTTGCTATAAAAATAAATCGTTTCTGTAAAGGTTTTCCCAAGATTATATACTAAAACCTTAAATAAAAAGCCGTGTTCCTACTTGGGCTTTTATCAATCACGGTCATTTCCTGCTTTGATTTATACTTATTTTTTTTTTTTTTACAGTGACAACTACAATTATAGGTGATTACAGTGTACCTACCTAGAACTCAAACTACACAGCTATAGTTATACAGACTCCTATTATTAATTGAAAAGTTAAAGCCACATCTAGAAACAATCTCATTTAATAACCTTTCAATAATCAAGGGAATCACCACCACATGCTAAAAAGGCCATTTCGAGAAATGTCTTTTCATTAAAATTCTTCGCCAATAAAAGACCATTATAGATATTCGATGGTTAACTATCAATCATGGAAACCTACAACACCTATATTAGAATCAAAAGTATTTCAAGTAATACAACAACAGCGAGAACATAATAAAAAGAAATAAACCTTGTAAAGTGTGTCCCTCCTTACCTAGTAAATCCTTCATTATTCACACAATCACAAGTTAAAATACAATTCCTTCTTCCTCTCCCTGTGTCTGGGAGAGGAATAAACCTTCTTCTACTGTCTAACACTGTCAGGAACATCCCTAGACGGTCCTACTCCCTAAAAGTTCCCTAAATCAGAATTATTTTCTCCAGGTAGTCCCCAATAAATATTGGAACCTGTAGCCCACTAAATACTGTACTATGTACTCCTGTATCTTCTATGATTATAATATATTCTGTATATACTTTTAATTATGGTATTTGTGGAACCAACAACAGCAAAATTCAGTTTTTGATTATCAATTTGTGTTCTGATTTCAGTTTGTGCTCTGAAAGATATAGTAATCAAATTATAATTGTATTTAATCTCATTGAAGACTGAATTATTCATGAGTATTTAGGTAGCGTTTTACAGTTACCAGATGTTTAAGAATTCCCAATCTAGATGTCCCCTAAAACATCTAAAAAATTCCTAGATTTGGGGACAAATTCTCAACAAGTTGTCCCCTTGGTTAAAGAATTGCTTTATCCAATCAGAGACCTCCACCATAGCCTGCGTTCTATATAGCCTTTTCATTAGCTAAAATTAAGGTATATTGCTTAGAATATATTTAAAAAATTCTTCAAATAGATTAATTTAATTACTATAAGAGTTCATAAGATATTCGTATGAGTTTAATCTAATATTTAATAGATATATACGAGGGAAATGTATAAGCAAGTTACCCCTAGAACAATGGAGCTAAAGAAAAAGAAAACGGTACCGCTTTTTATTTAGAGAAAACGTAATTTAGTTATTTAAGGGTAACTAAAGTATATTTAACTACCATGAAAAACAATCTTTTCTTTTTTTCGTTATAAAGTCATCTTAGCAAATTTATGAGTTAATGCCTTTAGGAATATCATCTTCCATAACCTATATAATTTTTAGATGTAAAGTTAGTAAGATTTACGTTAGAATAGTAAAACTATCACCTTAAAATGAAAGTAGATAGTATCTTAAAATCTAGGATTTATAGTTGCGTCAATATATCAAAAATTAAAACAGTAAAAAGCCCGGAATAAATATTGCCGAGTCATGGTTTGACAATGAAACAATCTCCAATAGATTTATTAGATTTGAGGACAAAGTCCTCAGAAGAATATTTGGAGTTAAATGGCAGGACAGGATTAGAAATGAAAATGAAATTGCTCGCGTGCCATATGTGGACGACATCATGATGAGGGGTAGATGGAGATGTTTTGGGCATGCTCTTCGCACTCCCCAAGAGAGATTAGTTCACCAAACGTTCAGCGGGGCTCCACAAATCACTAGAAGAGTTGGAAGTGCCCAGGCCTACATGGCTGAGGATCATGAAGCACAGAGTAGATGTTGAATGGAGAAGTATTGAATTAAAAGCTCAAGATAGAGACGACAGGTAAAATCTACCCGAGGCCCTTTGCGTCAATACGCATAGGAGAGGATGACGATGAATATTAAAATCTACTTTTCATATATAAACCATAAAAACTTTGAATAAACAAGAGGAAGAGAAATTAGATAGAGGTGTGCGCCCAAGTGTACCCTCAAGCAAAAGAACTCAACCTATAGACAGTGGAAGACCGTGGTACTGGGGCTATGGCACAAGAGAAGAGAACAACAGTTTGATTTTGGAGTATCCTCCTCCTAGAAAAGATGCTTACCATAACTAAAATCTTTTCTACCCTTGCCAAAAGGAAAGAAGCCACCGCGTTGTTTGACCTATTCTTTCCACATTCTCCTCTGTCATACACTTGACAACACGGAGATTACCAAACTATTCGGTGTATATGTAGGCAAAGGAAAGATGAACCATAACCAAGGAGATACGTAGTACTGTCTGGCTAGTGAAAAGACCCAATAACTCTCTAATGGTAGTACTGTACCTCAAAGGGTGGCTGTGCCCTGTACACCTAAACACTGTACGACCTACTAAGCTCTGTACAAGTTATTACTTATCCCTGTACAATCTTCTGCATGGAAATAAAATCAAAATTACGATCTATATGTAAGGAGTTCGGCAAAGATATCCAACACTTTCTTAGCCAGCAGACCTACAATGTTTTTATTCAGCAACTATTTTGCATTATGTATTAATAAGGAAAAACAAAAATAATATATAAACAGATGCCCAAATATAAAACCTCTTTTTCTATAATGACTAATTTACATTAAGTAAAAAGTAGAAAAAAAAGAAAATTTTTTTTTTTAGAAATTATAAACTTACCCAAAACTTAAACCTTTTTTTTTTTTTATAAAACAGAGTATTTCGAGTATCAAAATTTATATTCAACTCAGTTTACTTGAAATAAATTTTTGGAAATAAAAATATTCTTTAAGCTGTAATGAAAACATTTCAATACCATTATGAATATATCAAGATTTTAAACGTTCATATAAAGTTAAATATAATTTATTACTTTTACAATTTTCAAATCAAACTATAATTACTATTTTTCAGATTAAACTACGATGCTAACAGGTAGATGGAGAAAGCTGACCAGAAACATCGACCCCACATAGAAGCGGGAAAAGATGTAGACAAAGCTAACTGTGGAACAGCTATACCTTATACTGGTTAATGCCATTATAATTTACCTTGAGACCAGTTTCTTCAATGTTGACAAGATTATTATTTATGAATTTGACATCCACTTATATTCAACCATTTTATTTGGGCTAGATGTGAGAGAGGCAAGAGAGCGTGCTAGAAATAGGAATGAATGGCGAGCGATTGTGACGCAGTTCCGGTAGGCCCTGCTGCTTCCTCCAGTGCCTTGGATGACCGCGGAGGTAGCAGCAGTAGAGGATTCAGCGTTATGAAGCTTCATCTGTGGTGGATGACGGGGGAGGGTGGGCTGTGGAACCCTAGCAGTACCAGCCGAACTCGGTTGAGTCCCTTGTCAGGCTGGGAGGAACGTAGAGAGGAGAGGTCCCCTTTTTTGTTTCATTTGTTTGATGTAGGCTAACCCCCAGAATTGGGGGAAGTGCCTTGGTATATGTATGTATTTGAGCTCAAGCCATGTCGTCCTGACGGAAGTTCCCTTCGGCAGCTTCCTACTGTATATTTCTGCGAGTGATATTACAAGAGTTAAAAACTAACTATTTTTTCAATGATTATTCCTGTATAACTTCAACTCTACCGTAATTAAATATTAAATTTTGTAATTCAATTCTTCACAATACTTTCCCACTATACCGTTGATTTGTAGTCAAATTACTTCATTCTGTAATGACAATGTTTACAGACAAAGATATGCTTTCCCACTTACTCTAGAGCATTGAGAACATATTTTGCCTTCAAGCACGAATATCAATATAAAAAGGGACTACACAATTAAGGTAGGCACCATAATTAGAATACGAAGATGGCATCGCATATGACGTCATCCGAGTGCCCATAACAATAACGGAGGAGAACTTTGTAATGGCTCCTCCCATATCTTGCCACCAACTTCCCCCTCGAAGCGTAAACGCTATGTGGGGTGCAGATAGCTATGTGGCGTGTCAAGAATACGTCCCCTGTTATTATGGGATTTCCTAAAGTACTGTACAACCTTAAGTCGTACTGGCGCCAGAAGTTAGAATTCTGGAAACCTTTAGTTTAATTCTCTGGGAATATCCACTGTAGTCATATATACCCTTAGGAAGCTACTAAAGGAACCTTCCATCAGGACGACATGGCCCGAGCCCAAAAACAGATTCCGTTTTATATTCCCAATGATAAACCAGTCTAAAGAATGCTCATGAAGGGTAGAGGTAAGGTACAGTGACAGTAACCTAAAAGGACAATGCCCTAAAGACTGACCATATATACTTATTAGTGCCATAGCCCTACACTCAAAGCTAGTACCAGGGAGTCAGACAATGGCTGCTAATGACCTATTGACTTAAAATACCACATGCCTATCTCAAAAGGACGGCGAGGTATCATACATAAGAAACTATAAAGTTTGTGCAAGTCTCGACACCCTTTCAGAAGATCGGCAGGGAGTGATTTTTCTAAATGGCTAGCAAAACCAGCTGTTCAGGGCAAGAACATAGCCCTTCCCCCAAAACTAGAACCATGGAGAGTCAGACAATGGCTGCTGATGACTCAGCAGGTAGACCTATTAATGACTTCAAATACCACATGCTTATCTCAATAAAATGCCGAGGTATCAGACACTACAAGAAAATATAAAGTTTGTGCAGGTCTCGACCACCTTTCAGAAGATCGGCAGGGAGTAATTTTTCTAAATGGCTAGCAAAACCAGTTGTTAAAGGTAAGAACTTTTTAGACAACCAGTAATTCCTACCCCCTTATAAAAGGTTGATTTCCAGCGTACTTTTTATGATTTCAATGAATTTGCTTAGAACAAAATCAATTCATATTTTGTAGCTTGTAATTCAAGAAATGGAGTTATATGAGACTTATTAAGATGACAAATTTTAAAGTAATTTTTATTTTTCCTAACAATACAAGCCTCGACTATTTATTAGGGGTATTACTTTTCGGCGAAGCTGAAAGGACGAGCCATTAGAATTTAGCGAGGGTAACTACCCATCCCGCTAGTTAGCAGGGGGTAGGGGGGGTTAGCTAGCTACATCCATCCCTCACGCAGCTGTGACTGAGCTTCACTTTGCTTGGAGGTAGGACTTTTAAAGAGGACAATGTTGGCAGGCAAGTATGTATACATAGCTATGGTTTGCATCATTAGGAAAAATACAAATTACTGTTCCGTAACTGAGATATGAACCAATGCTATATTTTATGGGTGATTCCTCTAATGGGGTATCACCCAATGGCTTTTTTACCTTAACCAGGGTACTCCGTGCAGGTTAGTGAGCAAATAAGAAGACCCTTTCACTTCGCTAAACCTACTATGCATGGTCTGCGGCCCACGCTAGCTGTGTGTGAATAAGTACTAGTAATGCGATTGTCAAGGTAAAATTTATTCGGAGTCTTGTCAGAAATAACTGAGGAAACCGAGACATTCCCAATACTACCTCACCAGGGTATGGGGACGCAACAGTATTGGGACAATACTAGGTTACACAAGGGAGCAATGGTTTACCTGCAGAGGTTTGAGGTCAGCTTGTGCAGAGGACCCAGGATGCTGATTTCCCAAAGGGAGGGGAAGATGAAGAAAGTAAAAGAGCCAGACATTCCTTTTCATTCACTTAGACTAAGACTCAGATAAAAAAAAGGCTAAAAAGCATGTGCCCTAAAGGTACCAGCAACCCCAGGGTGGAACGGCATTGCCACCAACATCTTATATGCCCTAAGGCACTGGTACCAATATCCGCACAGATAGGATAGTATTAACCCCGTCGCCAGAGACGATAATGCCGGCAGTGGCAATAGTGGCCAAGGGCGGCAGAGATAACGGTCAGGGATTCCGCAGAAAACACCTTGCACAAAAGATAGGCAGTGACGCTGTCACCAGTGGCAGCACAGCCGTAAGAAACAACATATCGCCAAAACGGGTACTATAAAACAGACTTTGAGTAGGAAAAATCTATATTTGGGTGTCGAAAGGTGGCGACATAACCATTGTTCAGGCGTTGTCATAGGCAGGTACGCCAAATATACCAGCATTGCCGGATGCACCAGCATCGCTAGGGGGTAAAATCATCGCCGCCATCCTCCTATGTGACTTAAGGCGCTGACACAGTCAACCCCTCCTACAGACCAGTACTAGCCCCGCCGCCAATAACGGCAACATGTAGCATGGCGGCCCCACGGATTCGCCGACAAAGAAAACATTTGCCATCATGGTACAAAAATTGCCTTTAGTAACGCCACACTTAGGTAACAACATTGTCATCTCCCAAGGCTCTTCTAAAGCAGAGGCATAAGAACAATCCCCTATACGAGGCTTCATCTGCCGTCAGTAACGGCAGTGTTGGTAAGAATGACAGCAAAGTCAGACGACAATAGTTCCCACAGAAACATCATGTCGTAAGCAAAGGTTGTGGCGGTACAGGCCACACTGCCTTAAATAGCGACGTATCACTATCGTATTCCCAAGAAAAGGAATGCCGTTGGAGACGATGAAGCCGTAAGTATCGGCAATGCCGTCAGTCTGACAACTCGCTCTTACATAAAGGGGTATGCTGACGGGTCTATAAGACCAGAACCCCGAAGGGATTAGGCCTCACCACAACAATAGCAAAAACACAGCATTATAAATAAAATTCAGTTCGATATCAGTTACGGGAAGACTCGCCATGGAGAGGTGTAAAGACAAAGTAAAAATTTTACTACACTATCTAAAATTCTCATAGGCTGGGATACGGCAGCACACAACTGTCAGCGCATCAACAGGAAAAAACTCACCTTTCGCAAAGGGGAACACGATAGAACTACCGTAAGCCAACATGAGAACATATGAATGAATGTAACATAATGGAGCAACGAATACGCCGTCGAAGGATAGGCTAGGCATGGATATGACTAAACAAGATAAGTGAGCTCACCCTTTGTAAAGGGGAACTCCAAAATACTGCACCTTCCTAGCCCTGAGAGAATTCAGATGATTGTAGCACGATGGCCAAGAGCCTAAACAGTCAGAGTACCGAGGAATGCCAACAAGTGGGACAAAAATCTCGATATGACTGATAAAAATCTTCCCGAGGAAAGAGACCACTGTCAACAAAACCTGGAATTAAAGACCAAAAATGAAAACGGTGAGTCCGTGTCTAACTAACAACTTCCCGTCTCTAGGCTAGGCTAGCCGAAACTGATACGAACTCAAAAAGACATAAAAATGCAATGTAAATGCTAACCTAAAATAGAGCCCAAAGCATCATAATGCTAAAAAAACTACTATCTAACGTGAAACTTACCAAATAAACAAGTGAACGCGAAAAAGAACCGATCAGGTACGAAACCCGACGCCATGGCTAGCTGGACTCGAAGCGATCAGGCTTCCTCTCGCATAAAAGCTAAAATCAAACTCCCCGAAGGGAACCAAAGCAAAAACCGCTAAAACAAAAGGCAAAGAGAGATAGGTACTCAACTTTGACGAGGAAGAGGAAGCCGACATACGAAGAAAATCTTTGAAAAAAGGTGAAAAGAGCGCACACAAAAATATCACACAGAAGCAAACAAGCTGCGGAGAAGGAATGAAGCGGCAGGGTTGTATGGGAGCACCGAAAGGTGATAGGATATGTAACGGCTCGTCACTTATCCTTCCCCTTAGAGGATTAGACTTGGGAAAGGTCTATTTGGGGTGCAGGTATCTATGGTTATCTTAGCATACGTTACAGGGGTTAAAACCCTTTGATACCTGACGGTAATTCTCTTTTAATATCAATCGCAGAAATATTATACAGTAGGAAGTTGCTGGAGGGAACTTCCATCGGGACGACACGGCTCGGGCCCAAAAATGAATTTAAAGATAACGGTTCATAATAAAAATAGCTCTTATCTCTAGTTTCATTTGATCTTTTGAGAAAAATTTAATAACATGTAAATATGATAAGTAAAATCTATTCAAGAACCGTTAATAAACTTGTCCTTGTCTGCCTCAAACTTGGGACCATAACGTTCCTTCTCAATAACGACAGTGTGCTGTAGCAGAAAATAAAAATACAAGCTTTCAATAGAAAGTTTAATCTTTCATCAGTCTACTCGAGCCAATCTCAATTTTGTCTTATTTTTCTGATCTCCCAAGGTATGAACAATTATGCTTCGAATAGCAATCGCCGTGACTGAGTAAGTCCCACCTTCGTTTGATGGATGGAACAATATGGAATTAAGATGGATCAATAATCAATACTTAACCCTTTTTACCCCAAGGCTATTTGGAACTTTCCAACCCTTAACCCCCAGGGGTTATTTTTTTTCAAACACATTTTGCCTTAATTTTTGTCATAGAGAGGTCAGGTTGGTCTCATTCTCTTGGAAAATGCCTGAAGTTTCTCAAAAAATTATCAAAAATATGCAAAAAAAAAATAAAAAAGCATTTTTTTGCAAGGACGTACCGGTACGTCCATGGGGGTAAAGGGATGAGTTTTGTGAAACGTACCAGTAAGTCCTTTGGGGGTAAAAGGCTTAAGGGATTTCGAATATCACACAGTGACAGGGTCAGCAAGAGGCACATTACTAAAGGACGAGGGTTTGTACTGCATAGGAACAAATGTATATTTCTGAAGAAACAATTGATTATGTCAAACGGCAGATTATATGGAATTCAATAATAGAGGTTTAACTGGTGTTCTGGGTAAAATTTCTATTTAAACAGTAATTACCAATATTTGCATCAATATGTACACCCAAAGTGTTCGCTGATAAGGACAAAGTACATTTATAGGCCCACTGACCTAACCTACATCTTGACTTAAGATTGTACAATACTCCACAAATAAGTAAGACGTTACATTATCTCTGCATTCAGAATCTGTACGTACACTAATCTTTACATTATTCTTAATATAACCAGTCCTTAAATTTCCGATAAATGCTAGAAAACTGTTCTACACATTCCATTAAACAAATTTTAATAATCAATACTTCAAAATACAATTTTCCTGTTTAACCCAGAAGACCAGAAATGTCTTAATTAAAGTCTTTTCTCAACCTCTATAACTAAATTGATTATATTCCCTTATGATTTCACTTTATTGTTTGAGGTAAGTAGCACAGAAACCCCTTATTATAAGCTTTAGCTGGATCTATTTTTACCAGCAATAGTTCAGGTGTGAGACTTCTATCTACAATTATTTCTTTTCATCTTTGCACTTATTAAAATATTTCTATGCTAGTTAACAATGAACATCATTAAGAATATACTCCTGGCTTTTGTTCTATTCTACATTAGCTATTCCAATCAAAATAGTTCATTATAGTCCATTTCTTTTAACGAGGCAGATTTGCACCGACTTGCAGCGGTGCCCTTTTAGCTCTGAAAAGTTTCCTGGTCGCTGATTGGTTAGAATGATCTCGTCCAACCAATAAGCGATCGGGAAACTTTTCCGAGCTAAAAGGGCACCGCTGCGAGTCGGTGCAAATCTGCCTCGCTAAAAGAAATGGACTATAGTATTACACTGATGAATAAAAGCCGATTATCATGATGGGGACATCGCGTCGACAAAACGCCACACCAAAGAACTCCAACATGAGAGAGAGAGTTTTGCTATAACTTGAAACTTGTTCTCTTGAGTACGGCGTAGTTCATTATCCACTAATCAACTGACGGTAAAAGGAAATGTCTTAATAACATCTATCTTCATCGACATCACTAAACGCACCACATCCTTGTAGCTATCACGACGGCTCAGCTTTTAAGTCATCGGTAACTTGCGGTTCTTCGTGCTACCTTTGAAATCGGCTTATCATCATTGCCTGGAAAAAAAGGTCTTGCTTTAATAATTTGAATATCTTGTAAATTTTATACTTGGGAGGCTACAAATATTCTATATCCTATCTCCTAAGGACTCTTAAGGATTCCTAAAATGGATTTACAAATGTCATTTTGCTCCCCGTCTATGAAATACTTAAAAGTAATGGGCCTTTAAGAAAAATGGAGTCCATAGAAATCAAAATGAATTTGTTTCCACGACATTTTCCCTAAACTTTATTCCAAGTCTTGTGGAAAAAGTTAACACTTTATGATTCAATCAAGAATTTATTATTACATTGAATATTACTTTTCAAAGAAATTAAACTAAACTTCCTAATACAGTAAAAAATTTCATATTGCTTTTTCTTTTAGCAAAATCATATCCTAAATCATAATAATTTACATTATATGTACCCGGTAACAACAGCTTTCTCATTATCACAATTTGAAATAGGATAATTAATGTCTTTACCATTCAAATTCAACTCCCACTGAAAAGTCTTCAAACCAGTTTACTTCAAGTTCTTAGATGATAGAAAATAAAGTTGACAGTATATACACCTATATAATCATATATTCCTTTATTATGAGACTAAAATTCTATTATGCATCTTTAGACAAGTGGCATGAATTTCTATTAATACATACAGTGAACCCTCGCTACTTCGCGGTTCGACCATCGCGGATTCACCACTTCGCGGATTTTTTTCATAACCCATATATATACATATTGGTAATAACAAAATCAACATACTGTACTGAATAATCAATATAATCGATGCAAAAACTAACCTATACACAGATGTGTACAGTAAATGCGTTTGTTTCTTCATTATGATCAGAGAAACGTAAACAAAACATTGATTGCCATTTTTTATCGTGCTTTTTGGCGTGTTTAGGAAACGCATGATATAAAATCGCCTTTAATATTTGTGCCTGTTTTAGTTTAGGGTACTGTAGTACATGCATTAAGT
This sequence comes from Palaemon carinicauda, assembly GCF_036898095.1. NCBI lineage: Eukaryota > Metazoa > Arthropoda > Malacostraca > Decapoda > Palaemonidae > Palaemon > Palaemon carinicauda. Next base: position 27,499 of record NW_027168615.1, read on the forward strand.
GTACTGTACATTAAAGGGCAGTTTGTTAACAGTACTACGTACAAGGGAAGGTTTTAAAAGTCTAAATATACATGTTAAATAAATAGGTAAATATGGTGTCACTACTTCGCGGATTTTCACCTATCGCGGCCGGGTCTGGAACCTACCTACCGCGATAAACGAGGGTTCACTGTATAAACTAATTTGGTTTTGACAAACGTTGTCTTCAATGCCATCTCAAACACTATCTTGAAAATAATTTATTAGTTTTGCGAGTTTATCATCATCATCATCTCCTCCTACGCATATTGACACTGTAGTGGTCTGCGGACTGTGGCCAGACGTAGCACGCAGACTGCTGGTGTCCGAGTGCCGACCACACTCGGTTTCACTACGGCGGAATACCCGGAAATCTGAGTAAAAAGTAAACAATCAAGGATGAACTGGGCACTGGGCAGCACCCCTTGATTTTATACTTGGCAAGGGGACCCAGATAGAAGCTCACTCACCTATTGTTTCTTGGGTTCCCAGTCTCTCTCCGCAGGGCTATCCACAGAGTCCTAAATAAGAGGAGCAGTATGCTTTCTAGGTAAGATTTATTTGTATATAAAGGTGATTGAACATAAAGAAATGAGCTTAAATATTACAAGGGGAGAGAGAGGACTTCCCAGGCTGGAATGGGGGACCTCTCACAAGAGGAGCATACTTAAAGAGGATCTACAAGAAAATACATTTAATTGAAGGAGAAAAAAGTAATATATGAAAATGCAGGTATACAAAACCAGGAGAGGCATAAATATCTCCATACAAAACCTCTTAAGAATCAATCCTTACAAACATTCAATCTACATATATGTACAACCAGAGCCCAACACAACTGCATATTTTTTTGGGCAAGACACCAATGCAATTTGAATAAGCTTGCGTTACAATCAAAGGTACTGTAAGACCTTGCACATCTGACCTGTGTCTACATTCTTACCTTTACATCAAAAAGAAAAATAAAGGGATTTTGACGTAGAAATAATCTATTTTTGGGCTCGAGCCACGTCGTCCTGATGGAAGTTCCCTTAGGCTGCTTTCTACTGTGTGATATTTCTGCGAGTGATATTACAAGAGAATTATTACTGGGTATCACGTGGTTCCAAACCCCGGAACAACTATCCGAAGATATCGTGTATAAGAAACTTTTTATCCTCAATGCTACACGCAAAAGGGACGGCTAAAGATCGCATACAGCATCAAGACAGAGTTCAGGCTTAATGAAGAACCATACCCCATTGCGGTTCAAGATCCACAAAGAGTGAACAGTCTGGATAAAAATCTCCAACTACCTCATCCGTAAGGTTTACTTCTACTAAAGAGTCCACTGCATTAATACCCTAAGAATTCCCCACAGTCAATAATTGCTTCTCCTTACCTAGCACTTTCCAAAGCAGAGGGGCGTTCAAATCGCTCTCGCAACTTATCTTCAATAGGCTTCAATACAGGAAGCAATCTTCATAAAATAAATTTCTGGTACATGATCACCGCTGCGTTGTCACTGAAAAATGAGAAAAAGGGGTCATGAGACAAAAAATGATTGAGCTTACAATAAATTAATAAATTTCAAATGCTTTATAATTATATAGTTTACCTAGATACAAAAATATTTAAGATTTTTTTTCACACAAACTCAAATTAAGTAGTTTGCCTAGATACAAAAAAATTTAAGATTTTTTTCACACAAAGCCATTATTATTAGAACGCAAAGGGCCTTAGATTTCCCCAATCGTCCCTGTCTTGAGCTTTTAAATCAATACTTCTACATTCATCACCACCTACTTTACACCCACAATACTCAGCCATATAGGCCTGGGTCTTCCAACTCTTCTAGTGCCTTGTGGAGCCCAGTTGAATGTTTGGTGAACTAATCTCTGGGGGAGTGTGAAGAGTATGCCCAAACCATATCTATCTACGCCTCGCCATGATGTCATCCACATATGGCACTCAAGGAATCTCTCAAATAGTTTCATTTCTAATAATGTCATGTCATTTAACTAACAATTTTTTTCAAATTATAAAATCTGTTTGATGTTGTTTCATTGTTATACCACAATTCATGTCCATACAGTTTACTATAAATTTTCTATTCTAGAATACCATTAAAGTATGGTTCAAAACCACAAAAAACTATAGTCCTTGCACACAATACGCTAATGACACCAATTAAAGGTAGCATCAAGCTACGTTTGACAATACTGCTTATGGTCTTCTATTTACACTCTTAATATGACATTCCCTATACAAGCATAACTACAAATCAGTTCTTTCCTGATCCCAAATGCCTGTATCACCTCTTAAGACTTCATGAGCAAGGTATGCATTTCATCACATAACTTCCAGTTGACTGGAAATATCATCAGCAGAGCTTGTGATATCTTCAGCTCTTATCAATATCATAGTATCACTTTATTAGAAATTATGAAAACTTAATTCCTATAATTTCTCAGTGTCCTTAATATGAAAGGCACACCAACCAAAACCACTTGCGAGATACTCGTTACTACGTACTGACAAACTTCCACAGACAAAGACAAAAATTCTACATATCTCAAGCTGTCTACTTTATGTCCCCCCAAAAATGAATTTAACTTACAAGTTTTCTATTTAGACCTTGCAAAAATTATTCTTTATTAACAAATGCCATAAGAATGATTGAAATCACACAAAAATCAGGCATATCAGAAAGTTCATTCCGACACAAGTTCTTATTTTTTCCACAACGTATTTCATCATTCAAATGGAATAGTTTCTACCCGCTGTGCGTCTAAGCTCAAATTTTCTTCACTGCAATGCTTTCTGAATCAATATTTAGGATATATATTTATTAGTCAAACTTATCAGCTTATTATAACAAACCAATTCATATATACTCAAATTTAATGATTTTCAAAGTAAGAAATTGTTTCACTCCTAATAAACATCGTTAGATTGGAATAAATAGCTTCCTTAGAGTCCGTTGCTATAGGCCCAAAGAGGGGGCTTGGGTGCTCTTGGAAAGAACCGTCGCTCCTATATCTCCGCAGAGAAATAGCCAATTAGAAGGCAACGGTACGAGTAAACTTAACCCTTTTACCCCCAAAGGACGTACTGGTACGTCCTTGCAAAAAAATGCTATACATTTTTTCTTTTCACATTTTTGATAATTTTTTGAGAAAATTCAGGCATTTTCCAAGAGAATGAGACCAACCTGACCTCTCTATGACAAAAATTAAGGCTGTTAGAGCAATTCTAAAAAAATTTACTGCAAAATGTGCTGGGAAAAAAATAACTCCCTGGGGGTTAAGGGTTGGAAATTTCCAAAGAGCCTGGGGGTAAAAGGGTTAATAGTTTAAGCAATCGACGCATCGATTAACGAGCAAGAGTCTACAGCAACCCGAGGGTTGTAACAACAAGTTGATAACCTCAATAGAAAAGACCTGGGATTGGGAACTAACCTATAAAACCTCAAATTGGGAACTAACCTATAGAACCTCAAATTGGGAACTAACCTATAGAACCTCAAATTAGGAACTAACCTATAGAACCTCAAATTGGGAACTAACCTATAGAGTTATCACCCATCTATCCAATCCACATCCCGAGAGGGGAATGGGCAAATTGATAAAAAAACAATAATCATATGTAGTGGTTATTTCCATGGCGGGGCCTGGAAGAGCTTTCGTAAAAGGGATTCCAAGGCCCAGCATACATATAGAAGCCTCAAAAGTTGAAGGAGTAAGGCCTTTATGTTCATCTGTAGTTGAATTCACATACAGCCAGTAGAGAACCCACCTTAGGTTAGGCAAGGCAGTTTCAGATATAGAGGACAGAAAGGCATGTGCCCTAGAGGTACCGGCAGTGCCAGGGCGGTAACGGCATTGCCGTCAGTGTCCTATGTGCCCTAAGGTGCTGGTACAGACATCCACTCCCATAGACTAGTACTAGCCCCGCCGCTACTAACAGCAATGCCGTCAGGGGCAATGGTGCCTAGGGGCGGCGGAGATAACCGGCAAGGGTTTCCGCAGAAAACACCTTGCCATAGGCGAAGGCAGTGTCGCCAGTGCGGCATTGCCGTAAGTAGCTACGTATCGCCGGTACAGGTACTATAGGATAGTGCGCCGATAGGTGGTGGCAAAGCCGTTAAGTACCGGCACTGCGGTCAGTCTGACAGCTTACCCCCTCAGGGAGAAGCATGCTGGCGGCTGTGGAGGGTCAGATGCCAGAGGGAACCAACCCCCACGATCAACAAATGCAAATACACAGCAGCATAATGATAAAATTCATGCAATGTCAGTCCCAGAAAGGCCAGGATATAAAAGAGAGGTGACGGCATAGTGTAGCTATACCCATGCGCCATATGAACGTTCCTTAACAATCCCCAGAACAGAGGCGACGATAAGGATGTCAGGCTCAGAAAGAAATCTGGGTTCAATCCGAGGGTTATCCCAACAAGTCTCTAGACAGAGACACTCTGGGCTGCCGCACCCTGAATCCCAGGAAAGGTTAGAAAGACCCTAAAACAAATGCCACGCTGTCAGAGACGGGAAAGCCAGTATAAAATAAATATAGGATGCCGCAGGTCGATCGAGAAATCTCAGAGGCTAGGAAGTAATGGCAGTGCAGGGAAGTCGGCGCACTGACAAGTTGAGATCACCCTTTGCAAAGGGGGGCTCCAATGGATTGCCATTACAACGACATGGCTATCTCACCCAAACATAGATTTTTCCTACGCCAAAATCCCTTTTTATGGTCTGTTCTCTTTAAAATGCTGTACAGTCTTACCTCTCGACGCGAAAGAATCTGCTTACGAAATTTTCACAATCCGAAACGAGATGAAGAATCTTACGACTCGCATCATGAAAAATGTTTCAGGCAACGAAAGGATGTACAGTATGAGAGCCCGACCGTGTCTGAGACTGATTTTAAAATTCACGCCGCCATCCTCCAGCACTCCAATTAGTTATCTCCCTACTCAAATGCTAGTTACAAACATAAGATCCTGTTCTCCTATTGGTCAGCATCTACTGTATTGTATCACATCATGCATCTACGCATTGGCGTTCCTATTTCTTTTAATTTCGGTAGCGGTATCGTACGCATTGACAGTGTTTGCAATTTCCCTTTAGTAATTATTGTACTGTATTGCGTGTGATATTACGTTAGTTTATTAGCCATGGGTCCCAAGAAAGTTTCTGTTATCCAAGGAAAGAGGAGAATGATGCTTTCGATGGAGACGAAGATGAAAATAATCAAGAAATACGAGGCTAGCATGCAAAGTGAGATCGCAAAGGAACATGGCCGAAATCTGTCTACGACAGGAACGATCCCGAATCATTTCAGGAAAGTTTTAAGCAAACAGAAACAAGATTTGGATGATTCTTTTTAAAAGAGGCTTTTGGTACTAACATAAGGGAAGTTATAAAACGAAAGAAAAGTGGTTGTGATGAAAATACGAACTTGAATTTAGAAAATACAAAAAGAAAAAAAAATTAGAAAAAGGCAAAAAACAAGAAACTTAATTTCAAGTTTATCGTAAAGTTAAGTGTTAATATTTCCTGCCATTTATTAATGTGTTTCCTAAAATTAAGCGTTAATGTTTTCTGTCATTATTCTCTTTTGTAAAGAGGAAGGCCAAGGTTTGGGTGGATGGATGGAGTGAAGGAAGCTCTGGGTGATGGGAGGATAGATGTGAAAGAGGCAAGAGAGCGTGCTAGAAATGGGAATGAATAGCGAGCGATTGTGACGCAGTTCCGGTAGGCCCTGCTGCTGCCTCCGATGCCTTAGATGACCGCGGAGGTAGCAGAAGTAGGGGATTCAGCATTATGAAGCTTCATCTGTGGTGGATAACGGGGGAGGGTGGGCTGTGGCACCCTAGCAGTATCAGCTGAACTCGGTTGAGTCCCTTGTTAGGCTGGGAGGAACGTAGAGAGTAGAGGTCTCCTTTTTTGTTTTTGTATCTTTTGTTGATGTCGGCTACCCCCCAAAATTGGGGGAAGTGCCTTGGTATATGTATATATGTATGTAAAGTTAAGTGTTTACGTTTTCTGCCACTACTTAAAGTTTTCCGCTGTTTGTCATCCTTCTCTAACGCCATGCCACTTCGCTCTTGGACATCCCCTCACTCCAAAGGTAAGGTTATACATTTTTGTTACTGTATTTTCACCATTTGCTCTAATTATACATTTCTTTTACAGGTAACCAATGGTCAAGTTATTAGTGAATGGTCCAAATAATTGTAGTCATTCGTTGAGTACTGTATATTGAAGTGTATTCTTTTTGTGGAGAAGGAAAACTCCAAAATCAAACCAAACCAAACCAGACCCCAACGGCGGAGCTTCCCAGCGCCGGCGGAAGAGGGAAATGCCTATCGGGCAGGCAACAAGGCGGGCCTTGACATAACAAGAACCCGGCAGCCCGATGCAACCAACATCGGAGAAGCCGCCTGTCTCATATGTCTTGAGCCGCGGTGAAAACGATGTGGGCCAAGTGTGTGTGCGTGGCCGTTGCAAAGCCACGACCACCCAAAACAATATACCCAGCTACTGGCATTCTGTCGTTTCCTCCACCCTTCTTCATCTCTTTCTCAGATAGGAGGCTGATGGCTAACGACAGAACCCAATACTCGGACACGAGTGGGCGCCGACGACGATTCTTTTTGTAATTGAATGTGGCGTTTTGTTGGTTGGGAACAAATTACGCTATTTACAAGGCGAATGTTTGTCAAGATACTTTACCACATACAGAACTGATTTGGCTCCTTTAACGTTCTTATACCTAACTTTTCATTGACGAATTCTCTTCTTTATTTCCCTAACCTAACGTACCCTAATGGAGCCCTTGGGCTTATATCATCCTATTTTCCTAACTAGGGTTTGAGCTTAGCTGGTTACAATAATAACAAGCAGTTCCATTTTTGCATGCTAGTAATTAAAATTTCTTTCAAAATATTTAATACATAATCTATTACAACTTAACTTAGATATTAGAGAATTAAATTGTTTTCTTCCTGTTTATTCAGAACTGTTTTTTAAGGCTTCATCTATTAAAACTTGCTTGAAATCCCATTGGATAGTTTTCATTCTTATCAAACTCGAGAGATATCTAAAAGAGAAAGGTTGTCACTGGCAACACTAACTCATGATTATGATTTAATAAAGGGATTTTGAAGAGGGAAAAATCTATTTCTGGGCTTGACCTGTGTTGCTCCGTGAAATGCTCCTTAAAGCACCATTTCTAAGGTATAAATCCTGCTAAATATACCGGAGAAAAAAGTTGCATGGAATGCCAGGAATATAACCAGCTCGCTCATTCTAATAGAGTGTCGGTATAGTAACTGGGGCGTGTTAGAACCACTATCAGAGGTCCCTTAACAATTAGTCCTCTCCTTCCTCAATATCCCCCGATACTATGAGGGTCAAACTTACAATTACTATATAAGCCTTTAAAATGTTGAAGCAATACGCAACTTCAGGAAAATTCCACGACTCAATGAGAGTGAAAGCTTAGCAGGTATAATTAGAAGGTACAGTATCATATAATGAATGACGATGTGTCGTGGTCCGGGACTGGGACTGGCTGGGTCATCTAGTACCCTATACATTCAGGAGCTTTGCTGTATTTCACTTTTAAAGGGATGGCACTCCTTAGTCTAGCAAATAAAGTAGTACAAACAAATAGGTTTTTAAAATGTAATCAAGTACTGTACTGTATATTGAGATCTTTGGAGCACTAATGGTATTTTTTTTTAACTATTTTTCTTTTTAATGACAGATCCCTTAAACATTGAACTGCAAGAAAATGCGCGTGCTGGAAACTCGCTGTGACCTAGCGCTCGCCTGCCCACCTCCCAAACGCTTAGTGATTGGGTGTGTAACATTGCACAAGACTACCTTACAAGAATAGGATCTATGCACCGAAGCAGTGAGGGTAGAAGCACTCTCACTTGCCATGGCTCTAGCTGGAGGTTGGCGAAAATAGCCTTGTGAACTCCTACAGGATGGAGGGGGAGTGTTTGGATGGTGGTGATCAAGGCTGAGCTTAAGTAGATACTTGCTGGAGCATACTTTGAATAGGTTCTCCCTCGTGATAGGGAGAAGCCCGAGGCACATGCCAAAAAGGATCTGGCTTAACAAAATGATGACGGCAAAGGGCAGGGACTTTAAACAACCTCCGTACTTCATCATCGTCTTGCTCTGAAAAAGAGTTCCGCACTCATTTCCCAAAGCCAGGTTGGGACAACAACTCAGGCGAGGAGTGACTATCAAGAATAAGGATGGCGCTCGCCACCAGATGGTGATGCTCGGTGCTTTATATGGTGCAACCCCTCACCACGCTCATCATAATTGGCGAGCTGAGAAACATGACAAGTTATTTTCTGGGTATACCGCAGCAGAATCAACCGACTGGTAACCCCTATTGGTAGGCCTACTGGTCTACAAATGTTTTCGTTTGTCAGCCGAAGTGGGACGAATAAAGGGTGGAAGAGCAAAAGCAGAGGTTGCTAAAGCTAGAGCACGAGACGTTCTTTTGGTGCATTACCCCTGGAGTCTCAACTGAGGAAACTCTAGTCAACCCCTGGAGAGGCAGCTCTGCCCTCGGGCTGAGCCCCTAACTTCAGAACCTCCAAAAGCCGTCAATTAGAGCCGATACCCGGGATCACCAAGTAAAGCCGAAGCTCATGCACAATGCCACTGGAGAGACGACTCCCTACAGACGAAGGCGGCGCCACTTTGCTAAAAGTCGCATTGTCCTCAGAACCTAAGAGTTGTCTGAGGATCAAATCACTCTCTTACTCGACCGTTCCCAAGAAGAAACTAATCGAGAAGTCAACAAGGAAATTGAGCAAGACATAAGGACCTCTTCGCCTTCAAGCCCCGATAGATCACAAGGAGACTCCCGCAAGCATCAGTGCCCTCTGCACGCAGGAAAAAAGGCGTGAATATCCGTCTCTGGGACTAACATGAAGATGCAGCAAGGGCGACCTTCCCCACCAGGACAAAACTGCATCATGAAACCTCACGATACACACTCCTGATAGGAATAAGGAATCAAAGTTTTAAGGCAGTCTGTATTTTCCTAAATAATGGTTAATGGCAGAGAAAGACAGCATTTCTGTTCTCTAGAGACAAAATAAAAAGAGACGTCATACCACCGGTTCATGCGTGAGTGTGGTGGCCAGTCTAACACCAGCTAACTAGCGGTGGATGGTTATACCTGGCGGCTAAAAGTTTTCTGGCTAGTTCAGCTGGTACTGTTAGGGGTGCCACGGCCCACCCTCCCACATTATCCACCACAGATGAAGCTTCATAATGCTGACTCCCCTACTGCTGCTACCTCCGCGGTCATCTAAGGCACCGGAGGAAGCAGCAGGGCCTACCGGAACTGCGTCACAATCGCTCGCCATTCATTCCTATTTCTAGCACGCTCTCTTGCCTCTCTTCTAATTGTTTTTATGCCCCCGCGGCCACAGGGGGGATCACCTGTGAACTAGTATGAAAAAAATAAGTCTTGATCTTTCCAGGACAAAATGATACCTAAAAGGTACTGTACCACAGAGTAATATACTCACATCTTTCTCTATGGTTAACTGCTGATGAAGCTTCCTCACACAGAAATCCTGGAAGAAGAAAAATTAATAATCTTCATGTACTGTACTCAGCTTATTGTTGTGATGGGAAAATAAAATACAAGTGTTTTAACAGATACAATAAAGGTAAAATATTATTTTTTTTAGTAAGAAAAATGTATTATTTCAATATTTATCCAAGACACAATTTGGTTACATCTAAAAGCAAGCAGTTCTCACCCTCAAAGTTAAGAATGAAAAACCACAACCAACAATAGAGTAGAGAGTAGAGGTTCCCTTTTTGTTTTGTTTCATTTGTTGATGTTGGCTACCCCCCAAAATTGGGGGAAGTGCCTTGGTATATGTATGTGTGTATGTTTGTAACAATATGTCCCATCCAGAACTTTTTTGGATCTCCCTGGCTGTGGACGATGTCAAGTGTCCGTGCAATGGCAAACCATCGAACTGATAACATTGAAATCTCCAGAATCTTCAATCGAGATAATTAAAATACAATAAAAAAACCTTATGAGTGGAAAGGCAGGTAAGATATCGTGAGTGCTGTGGTTATGTTTCAAAATTACTTTTGTACTAAAAATTTTGATTATTTCAATGTGTCTTCCTAGAAATAATATTAATAACAAGCACACTGCTGCTTCCTCCGGTGCCTTGGATGACCGCGGAAGTAGCAGCAGTAGGAGATTCAGCATTATGAAGCTTCATCTGTGGTGGGTAACAAGGGAGGGTGGGCTGTGCCACCCTAGCAGTACCAGCCGAACTCGGTTGAGTCCCTTGTTAGGCTGGGAGGAACGTAGAAAAGAGACGTCCCCATTTTTGTTTCATTTGTTTGATGTCGGCTACCCCCCAAAATTGGGGGAAGTGCCTTGGTATATGTATGTACATTGCTATGAATGGAGGGATAGTGGAACAGTAATAAACTAAAATATAAAACCATTGTTCTCTAGTCCTGGGTAGTGCCATAACCTCTGTACCATAGTCTTCCACTGACTTGGGTTAGAGTTCTCTTGCTTGAGGGTACACTCGGGCACACTATTCTATCTTATTTCTCTTTCTCTTGTTTTGTTGAAGTTTTTATAGTTTATATCGATATCTATTTTAATGTTGTAACCCTTAAAATATTTTATTTTTCCTCGTTTCCTTTCCTCACTGGATTATTTTCCCTGTTGGAGCCCCTGGGCTTATAGCCTCCTGCTTTTCCAACTAGGGTCGTAGCTTAGTAAGTAATAATAATCATCATAATAATAATAGAAAGGTGAAAGACCCAGACTATCTTGTTAAAGAGAATAGACCATTCAAATAAGGTCTTAAGTCAGATAATAGTGGAGATAACAGATGATACAAGCAACAGATTTGGCACACGTGTTCTCCTAATCATTCTAATCAAATCTGGCCGACTGGCCAATTGAAAAACCAAATGTCAGACAAATTAGCAGCCCAATGTTGCCATTTTGTTTAGAGGCACTAGTCGTTGTCCAAGTTGCATGACCTAGATATAGATTCCTACGTTTTCAAAGCTACTGAGGTAGATTTTAGTGTTTATGAAACAATAACACATTTTCCACAAGTTTTTACTGTTTGTAAAGCACGCAGACATATTTTTCTCAGTAATTTTCCCATAATAGATCCGCGGTAAACTGCAATGTCTTGCAGACTAAACTATAAAAGGGAAGCACACAGAAGCCCTCTGCGTGTGACGAAGTACGTCTAACTTTCCAAAACCTTCGAGAGAATGAAGATGACGAAGTATTTGTTGGCGAGGCTTGCTTGGTTTAGATTATATTTGCACAGGGCCTTCGTTTACAGATGGGTGTTGAAGGAGAAGAAGTGATCTCATTGGATTTCTGGACTCTTCCAAACCAACAGAGACACTATTTTATAACAAGAAAATCATAACCTTGAACAATTTTGACTTATAAGGCAGATACAACATAGACGGACTACTTCTTCTTCTTATCTGCATCTTTTCCCACTTCTATGTGGGGTCGATGTTTCTGGCCAGTGTTCTCCATCTACCTCAGTCCCACACTTATCTTCTTCTTCTTTGTCTGCATCTTTTCCCACTTTTATGTGGGGTCGATGTTTCTGGCCAGTGTTCTCCATCTACCTCTGTCCCACAGTTCATCACCGGTTAATCCCTTTGATCGAAGGTCATCCTTGATACAGTCCATCCGGATCGCCATCGGGCGCGCAGGCCCACTGCTGCCTCGCTCCAGAGAGCTCGGCTACAGACGGTCAACATTCCAATAATGGTGGGATAAAAATTTCAAAGCAATATCTTCTGTCTTCTTAAAAACAACAAACGCGTTTAAGGCCTATAATTTTTGTCCTTGTTTTGCTCAAGGTTAGTTTTCTACACAACTTATATAGAAGATTTCAAATTGCCCTGATAGGAGGACTAGCTTTATTCTAAAGAAGCTACTTCTTGAACATTCAGATGTCACCCAGAGAGATTTATTACAAACAGGTGACGGGATACAGATCTGATGTACTACTCCTGTTACAAAGGATCTACCTACACATATCTGAATTGGCTGTCTTCTTTATAATCCAGAGGGGAAAGATACCTCGAAAAATGGCCCTAACATCTGCAAAGAGTTGAAGATCACACCCAAACTCTGCTTAGCACTCATCAATCTTAACCCTTTTACCCCAAAAGGACGTACTGCTACGTTTCACAAAACTCATCCCTTTACCCCCATGGACGTACTGGTACGTCCTTGCAAAAAACTGCTATTTACATTTTTTTTTTGCATATTTTTGATAATTTTTTGAGAAACTTCAGGCATTTTCCAAGAGAACGAGACCAACCTGACCTATCTATGATGAAAATTAAGGCTGTTACAGCAATTTAAAAAAAGTATATTGCAAAATGTGCTTGAAAAAAAATAACCCCTGGGGGTTAAGGGTTGGAAAGTTCCAAATAGCCTGGGAGTAAAAGGGTTAATAAAATCTGTGCAAATCATATTCTCCTTTTCATCGCTGTTTTAGTAGCAATTTCGCCTTTTAATCATTTCAAAAATCCTTATCAATTGTTGTCAATCTTTAGGAAAACATTTGCTTGAATTATTGTACCATACTGTACAGTACTTGAACACTAACAGCCCAAAACAAAAAAGGAATGAAGTCATAACTTCTTTGGCAAAAAGAATAATAACGGTTCTCCAAGAATGAGGAGTTTGGACATGGGACGAGGAACATTTGGTCAGGGATGGTTTAGCTATGGAGGTTGCCTCTCGAAGACCTGTAAGAAGCTCTAGGGGGAAACTTAACAATGACGCGAGTTCAGGAAAATAAAAAAAAGGAGAGAGAACTCGTTTCAGGTCTAATCCACATTCAAAGTGGTAACTTCACTGGTCCAGCGGTACAGAAAATAAACAAACGATTGATCTTGTAATATTTTCCTTCAGATTATAAAAAGGGAAACTTATAATCAATGCAGTGATGCATGCGTCAGTAGCAGCAGTTAGAAAATATAGAAAGCTCTTATAAAACAGTAGTTTGTAACTTTATTTCAAAGAACCATGAAAGGATAAGGCATATCATTCATAGAGCTTCAACAAAGCTGTGCGAAAGGTAGACAGTATACAAATAAAAACAGGATTTCTATATCAAATTGCAACCTGTACCGGCTAAACAAAATGATTAAGGATAAACAAAACTTCATAATACTTACCACTCAATCATCACACCAGCTGTTATCTTGGGAGAGGTATCCGCAGCAAGTGTCGATGTGGAGGCTGAACTTCGATGTGTATTACTGGCACTCCTTCTTGCCTTGGCCAACGTAGCTCTCGTTCGATTCAGCCTTTTTCCCTTCGGTGTTATATAGAAGGAGCCTGTGGGAAGGATAGTCATTACCAAACAGAAATAGCATTCAAGAATGCCACATGAGGTATAAATAGATGACAAATATATAAAGACTAAATACAGAAAATATTTATATTCCATACATACAAATATCTGAGCATTGCACAGGAACTTTGTCTGTTTTACATAGTGAATTCTAAAGTCATGCTGTGGTTTTCTATGAGGGACAAAATGAATGGAGTTTATGAAGTATCGAGAATGACTTCAACACGTTCAAGCTGAGAACTGCCACGTTTACAAGCATTCGTCAGGAAATAATCCTGCTCACCGGTGGTAAGACATTTTTGGATTTAAATACGTCAATTTTCTTAAGATATCTACAGCCGATATATCCGTGTCACAAGAACAAATAGTAAATTTGGTGAAAGGGCTTTTAGCTACTGTGCGCCTAGATATTATAATAAACTGCCAACTGAAAGGAAGGACCTAAAAGGAGCAATTGAATTTAAGAAGAAACTAAAGACATTACTTTTCACAAGATCATATGATTTGGAAGATGCTACAATCAAAGAATTGTATAAGATATAATGAAAATGTTTCGTTAGATGATTGATATGGACCCGCCCGAGTAGTAGTTCACTCAACTTCAGAGGAGGGTTGGATTTAAACCCAAAACAAGTAAACAAGTAAGTCGATTCACTAAATAATCACCAATTTTACCAATCATATAAAGAGAAAGAAGGATTACACAAGACATGACTAAAACAAAGGATGCTTGCCAATTGCTGTAGAAGAAATCCTTGCATGTCATGAAAAAGGGTGTACGTACAGAAGTCCCATTCATAAGAACTAGCTGTGTCCCAAGAAGTCCCCTTCTTCAAATGACAAATGTACATCGATATCTCACTGGAGTAAATAATAGAGAGGGGGTTCCCAGCCCCACTCGTCCCGTCCCTTTTAGTCGCCTCTTACGACACGCAGGGACACGTTGGCGCTATTCTAATCGTTTTTATGCCCCCGCGGCCACAGGGGACTGGGAATGTACTCCTTGATAATCATAACAATAGCTTGCTATTGTCTTACTGATGCTACTATCAAAAAATAGTATATCAAGAGTACTAAATTGCATTTTGAGACAAAAGAGTATTAAGCAATTGTAAATCTATTAAAACCAACATAAAAAGGTCATAGCTCCCATTATCACAGGTGAATTACAGTACAGTAATATAAGTGTATTTCCAACATTTGTCCCAAAAATATTTGTCAACATCTGTTCTTGTTTACATAATGGGTCATCAACTACAGGAGTGATTCTGACGGCTACGTCAACTGTTCTTTTACTGAAAACAAGTTCTCCTTATATATGTTCTTTGATCGGAGCTTTGACTTCAAGGAAGCAGTGCTGGTTTTTAGTCATTTACATTATTTCAAGTGGCCCGCTTGAAGAAGTGACATTTGTAAATATCCAGGACATTACCACGTTTTACCTGACACCTGAAGTCATCCCAACTAAAATTTTTACTTTTTATCATCTCTCAAGAACTCACAACATGATTTCATTCATCTGTGTTGGATAATGTGGGAGGGTGGGCTGTGGCACCCTAGCAGTACCAGCTGAACTCGGTTGAGTTCCTTGTTAGGCTGGGAGGAACGTAGAGAGTAGAGGTCCCCTTTTTGGTTTTGTTTCATTTGTTGATGTCGGCTACCCCCCCCAAAAATTGGGGGAATTGCCTTGGTATACAGTGAACCCTCGTTTATCGCGGTAGATTGGTTCCAGACCCGGCCGCGATAGGTGAAAATCCGCGAAGTAGTGACACCATATTTACCTATTTATTTAACATGTATATTCAGACTTTTAAAACCTTCCCTTGTACGTAGTACTGTTAACAAACTACCCTTTAATGTACAGAACACTTAATGCATGTACTAACGTACCCTAAACTAAAACAGGCAAAAATATTAAGGGCGACTTTATATCATGCGTTTCCTAAACACGCTAAAAAGCACGATAAAAAATGGCAACCAGTGTTTTATTTACGTTTATCTCTGATTATAATGAAGAAACAAACGCATTTACACATCTGTGTATAGGTTAGTTTCTGCATCGATTATATTGATTATTCAGTACAGTATGTTGATTTGGTTATTACTAATGTTTTACTTAATTTTTCTTAGGACTTCCAAATGAAATGTTTTTCTTTATGACGCCGCCTGAAACGACGGCGTCATAAAGTACGTTCAGTAAACAAACTAAGGAATTTAACGCGCATGATGAAAGTGATAAATAATGATATTACATTAAAAGCTTTAATAAAATATGTTATTACAAATATTATTTACCGTATCTATATAAAATCATACATACGTAGCAAAGCAGGAAAACAATCTACGAGAGAGAGAGAGAGAGAGAGAGAGAGAGAGAGAGAGAGAGAGAGAGAGAGAGAGAGAGAGTTGTTTTACATACGTAAATGTAAATTTTAAACAAAAAAAAATAGCTCCATTTCATATAAAATAGATTACAAATATTTTACTTTATCATATTACAGTAGTCTGTATAATACTGTAAAGTTCAGTACAGTATGTTGTTGTTAAAGTCGTGGCGATGAAATTCTCACGAAACAAAAACACGCCATTTGAGTACAACAGCTGATTCTCTCTCTCTCTCTCTCTCTCTCTCTCTCTCTCTCTCTCTCTCTCTCTCTCTCTCTCTCTCGTGTTATACAATACTTACATTTAGATGAAGAAACTAAAATTAGTTTTCTTAGTGTCAATTAAATACGAAACGAAATAATTAGGCCGAGTCTACATCCATTTCAATCATAGCTAAAAATACGGCATCCGATTTCATCAGCAAACCACTATTTTTTGGGAAATATCATTTTATTCTAGAAAATTGCCACTCTTTAAATAGTTAATTGCACATTAAGAAAGCGTGTACTTTTGTTTTTATATTTCGGGTTTGTTTTAAAAATCGAGTATTGTTGACTTCTTTTTTTTTTTTACTTTTGTCTGTGATTAGATCAGCTGTCATCTAGCTGCCGCTCTTGAGTGTGTACGAATACACTAACAAAGTATCATTTATACCATTTCTTAACTTATTCAAATCGTCTACAGTATACAGTTGATATTACATAAGCACCAATGTGTTATAACCTATCAAATTTTTTTGTTTATTACATTTAAACCCCCCTCTATCTCTCTCTCTCTCTCTCTCTCTACCTCTCTCTCTCTCTCTACCTCTCTCTCTCTCTCTACCTCTACCTCTCTCTCTCTCTCTCTCTCTCTCTCTCTCTCTCTGTGGGCTACTTTTCACTACCTCCCATTCCTTACCTCTCTCTATCTCTCTAACAAATGATATCTTTGTTGCTCCTCAAAGTTTCATTTATATTGAAAATCAATCACGATTCAATTTTCCTTACTTTCTCCAATCTCGCACCATCGGTCACATCGCGGTATTTTCGATATTTCTGGAAAATCCGCGATATATGTATATACATGGGTTATGAAAAAAATCCGCGAAGTGGTGAATCCGCGATGGTCGAACCGCGAAGTAGCGAGGGTTCACTGTATGTATGTATGTACGTACAAATTGAACCTGACTCTTGCTTTACGTCAACTCATAAGTTTTCGTCATTTTACAACAGTCAAAGGTAATGTGTTATCTTACGAGATATGTGCTGGACTGAAAACCACAAGTTATTTTAGTACCTCCTTGTGTGGTTATAAAGGCTACATCATATATACCAAGGCACTTCCCCCAATTTTGGGGGGTAGCCGACATCAACAAATGAAGCAAAAACAAAAAAGGGGACCTCTACTCTCTACGTTCCTCGTAAGAGGCGACTAAAAGGGACGGGACGAGGGGGTGGGAACCCCCTCTCCTGTATTCACATCCTGTGAGACATCGACAAAGAGATAAAGGCTACAAAGCATCTGTAATATTTAAGCATGGATTATAAATGACCATCACAATTGCAGATGCATAATAAGTAATAGATTGTTGCAGTACAGTTCCCATTTGCAATGCCATGCAAAGATACCTCATCAAAGGTCATTAACGGACATATGCAAATCGCCTTATATTTGTTTAGTGTATTTAACTTCACTCACTCCAAAGCCCTGTCCACACGATCGAGGAAAACGGTGATACCAGACCACAATAGTTAGTAAGAATGAGGGTTAATGACGTCAGGAGTGGGAAAACTAAAGGCAGGGATCTGGCAACACTGTATGATGCCAGATCCCTGTCTGCGGTTTTCCCCGCTTCTGACTTCATCAACCCTCATTTTCACTAACTATCGTGGTCTGGTATCATTGTTTGCCCGTCGGGGCATGCTCGATCGTGAGGACAGGGCTTAACAGAAGACTTAGACTTCCCGTTTTATAAAGTTTAATAATACTTCTGCTTCATAGAAGAGCCACTTGCTACATGACCCTGTACCAAACAAAGGGAGAAGCTCAGGTTGAAATATATAGCAAGATCATTTGGAGGACTGTCTTTCTTGCACTGAAATAAAATATTCTTTTCCAATTTGCACTGGGAGTTAGCATAGCTCTATCCCCACACTGTGCAGTACTGTATATGATCTTCTCCATCAAATACAAGAAATAAAACTTGTCGTGAGAAATTCTTCTCATTTTCAAACGATCAACAAGGAGAACTTCTATTCCATCTTGAATGGTTCTCTAATTTGTGACTTTGAAAACAAAAAGATGTCAACTCTACTTATACAAATATCAAGTGTAAAGATGTGGCTTCGAATCTCAGGAGGATTCAGCCTTTTGTCTGCCCATATTAACCCTTTTACCCCCGGGCTATTTGGAAATTTCCAAGCCTTAACCCCCAAGGGTTATTTTTTTTCAAACACATTTTGCAGTATATTTCTTTCAAATGGCTCTAACAGCCTTAATTTTCATCATAGAGAGAGGTCAGGTTGGTCTCATTCTCTTGGAAAATGCCTGAAGTTTCTCAAAAAATTATCAAATTATCAAAAATATGCAAAGAAAAATTTAAATAGCATTTTTTTGCAAGGACGTACCAGTACGTCCATGGGGGTAAAGGGATGAGTTTTGTGAAACGTACCAGTACGTCCTTTGGGGGTAAAAGGGTTAAGCTTAGCTGAATCGACAGCTTTGACAAATCACTCTAAAATCTTTCCCTTCAGCTGGTTCTGATACTCCAGCCGGAAGGAATACTTTCAAATCTGGAGTATCCTCTTAATAGAAAACATGAGTGACTCATTAATCTTTATCTTGCAAAATGATTCTGCAACAGTAAAATTGCTGCTACGGTGAATGTTATATTCTGTGAGGATTTGGAAATTCATTATCATTATTTTCATCGCCATTCCTCTTACCATGAATTTATCCCATATCATCTCTTTCCCCATAATTAATCTGATTTTCATATTGCAATAATTGCAGTAATGAGGGGTTCAATAACATACTTGAAATAAAATTACCCGAATCTCATTCTTTCAAAATACTTATTAAAGTAAACCCCTCAGAAGGATATTGGGAGTTAAATTGCAGGACAGGCTTAGAAATGAAACTATAAGAGAGATTACTTGAGTGCCATATGTGGACGAGATCACGATAAGGGGTAGATGGAGATGGTTTGGGCATGCTCTTCGCACTCCCCAAGACAAATCAGTTCACCAAACTTTCAACTGGGCTCCACACAAGGCACTAAGAGAGTTGGAAAACCCAGGCCTACATGGCTGAGGACTATGAAGCCTAAAGTGGGAGACGGAGAAGTATTGATTTAAAAGCTCTAGATGAGACGACTGGCAAAATCTAACCGAGGCCCTTTGCGTCAATTGGTGTAAGAGGAAATAATGAATTGCTTATGATGTTACTGCATACTTGACAAACCTTTTCAAACCTCATTGTTAATGATGATACTTTTCCCTTTGAGCAATATTATTAGTAATACTATTACTAAGAAAGTTACAATCCTAGTTTTAAAAGCTGAGATTGATTGATTGATTCGAAGTTCTCTGGCATCTTGACATCGATGGTCATTGACGCCGATATCGTTTACTATAAAGATTAGAAGAATATTCAATTAAAACCAGAAAAGCAAATATGTTATAAAAGTTAAATAGCATTAAGTTGACAACCTTCTACATTATTTATACTTTCAATCAAGAATTAGAACATTACAACATCTTCAAGTTTCAAATGCAAGAAGCACTCACTCTGCCAGCTGCTTCCCAAGCATTCCCGTGCGCCGATTCAAACTGCGCATGTCCAGGTATTCCGCCAGTGGGGTAGTCTACGACTATGCGCCGAGTGGGGACCATCACTATCCCCGTTAATTTCGTGGCCTTCGGACTTTCGAACTCCCCGTCGAATATCGCCCTCGCCTGACGAGAATTTGATGTTTTAACTGTGATATCTAAAAACAAGATAAATGAAATTACAAACTGCTGGTAATAAAACCATCATTTATTTAATCATATAAATTGAAATTTAACTTCCTGAGACATCTACAAATGATAAATAAAATGACTGCTGGTAATAAAAACAATTTTTCTAATCATACATATAAATTGAAGGTGTTAGTATCCAAAATCCAGCATTCAAATTATCCGTCAGATAATGTTTAATGACTGGTATCTATTAAAAAGCTATACAGTACATACATATTCAATATATGATAAATGTTAACCCTTTTACCCCCAAAAGGATGTACTGGTACGGTTCACAAAACTCATCCCTTTACCCTCATGGACGTACCGGTACGTCCTTGCAAAAAACTGCTATTTACATTTTTTTCTGCATATTTTTGATAACTTTTTGAGAAACATCAGGCATTTTCCAAGGGAATGAGACCAACCTGACCTCTCTATGATGAAAATTAAGGCTGTTAGAGCAATTTAAAAAATATATACTGCAAAATGTGCTTGAAAAAAAAATAACCGCTGGGGGTTAAGGGTTGGAAAGTTCCAAATAGCCTGGGGGTAAAAGGGTTAATACAGTATTTCATTAGGAACTTTTGACGGCAAATATCAAAGATTTATACATTATAATCTATTATCCATTTAACTATAAATTTATTATCCATTTAACTATAAATTTCTTATCGCATCGATCAAAACCATAAACCCCATACATTTCGAGTAACCCCTTTCTTTTTTAAATGAGATTTTTTCACCTTTCTATAGATGTCTCTTTCCAGCTATTCTCTCAAGGGGTTAACTACTGCACTGCAATCGTTCAGTGGCTACTTTCCTATTGGTAAGGGTAGAAGAGACTCTCTAGCTATGGTAAGCAGCTCTTCTAGGAGAAGGACACTCCAAAATCAAACCATTGTTCTCCAGTCTTGGATAGTGCCATAGCCTCTGTGCCATGGTCTTCCACTGTCCTGGGTTAGAGTTCTCTTGCTTGAGGGTACACTCCGGCACATTATTCGATCTGTTTCCTGACTGAGCTATTCTTCCCTAATGGGGTCCTTGGGCTTACAGCATCCTGCTTTTCCAACTAGGGTTGTAACTTAGCTGGTGATAATACTACGGCTATTCAGATAAACTTAAGTCTTCCTCCTTTGCCCAAGATTCTTGAACATTAAAGACCAGAGGAATTACAGATGAGGGAGAAATTATATATAAAACAAGCCTCTTCAATCCTTTCTAGCTATAAAAATAGCACTACCAAGGAACATGTTTACAGCATGTTGAGAACTGCCTCAATAATAGCCCTACTGTCATCCCTACCTGATCTTAAATGAACTGCTCATAAGTTTCGTAACTGCTGCTTTCCCATCAACCCATGCCGACTGACTTCAGGGCCCTGACCTTCTCTGCTGCCCATCAAAAGTTTCACTTGAAAATGGGGAATCTGAACTATATAATCTTCGTACTGACAAATAGATTAAAGTCTGGGACGACTTAAAAGGAGATATTTCTTCATCACACTGTTAAAAAGAAAGAAAAAAAAATATTTGTATAGGAAGACCCTGATGGTATGAAAACTGTAAATATGCAGCGACCACGTAGAGACCGCATGAGACACAAAGGGATCAGGGACAGAAAGGGTCGCACTGGGTTAAGAGAGAGCGTCAGGCGTTAACGCCGACGCGACCCGAAACTCACTGGAGAGCGAGACCTGAGCAAGCATGCTCTCTGACCCCGGGTCGTCTCTGGGCGCGTATCACTCCGCCAGAGATGCCCCGCATAGAAAACGGGAGTAGGGTAAACTACACAAAATTCTGGTCGGATGGGAGGAGATCCCAGATACTTCTAAGAAAGTAGTTTGAGGTAAGTACTTCGTGTTAGAACAACTGTAAATACGCAGCAAACACAATTTGCCCTATATCTATAGTGTACTTTTCTGTACTAAACCATTGAGCAGTAACCTCTACGTGGAGTCGGACGTACAGATTTTTTTCACAGCTCCCTTGAATTCTAGGCAATTTAAGCCTAGATCTTCATTTCAACATGTTTCAAATCTAATGAGTCTTTCCATTTGTTGTCCCCCTCACCCCCAAACTCTTTCCAGTCTAATTCTTCTTTCCTTCTTTTGTCATATGTCTCCTTCAAACTCTTCACTTACAACAAATCAAAAGATAATGGTCATGTGTGGGAGAAAAGTGCAGACAAGGGGAAGTGTGGTGAAGCACAATTGAAAATCATATGGACGTCATAGATATTTCAAGAATCGAGATGATTAGGAAATTGGATAAGTCAATGAAGTGGTTCAAATGGAATGAAGCGGTGAATAACTCATATAATGGCTCGGAAAGCAAGGTAGAAAAAGGGACATGTGATTGAAGAGAACCGTGCGATAACTCGTTCATTTTAATCACATATAATTTATCAAAATACCGTTTGAAAAGACATGATAAGGCTGAAATACCTTTTCCACGTACAAGATTTTATGTGAAGGAGTTATCGTACTTCAAATGCTGTACCTTTTCCTTTGAGCTTCTCTTCAAATAGATCTTTTCCTTCATCCATCTTGTACACCCCCCCCCCCCCCCGTTGATGCACCCGCCTCCAGTCTGACCCGTGGCGAAGAAGCGCGACGTCCCCAGAGCCTCGCGTATGGCATCGTACATTTCCGACGTCATGGCAAAAGCTCCTGTATTTGTCATTGAGAATATCAGCACATAATACAGTACAGTAATCAATAAAATCTAATGTATTAAATACAGTAATATATCTAAACATGTACTAGAGCAATGTATAAGCATAATGAATATCAACAACAGAGTAAATTTTTTTTAAACAAAATTGATTTTTTAGTACAAGATTTTCATTTTACAATTACTTTAGCTTATTTTTATGTACAATTCAATTTCAGACGCATTCCCCTCGGTATCTGCACGACATCGATGCCTCCGGTAGCAGTACTGTAAAAGGCATTTTCTACAGATCCTCACATTGAGCGGCTAGAACTCGATAGTATTTTTACAAAATTTTAAATTGATTTGTCTAACCCAGATTAAAATTGACCAATTTAAAAAGTAATCTGCATTTTCCTAATTATACAAACCTGAGTTCTTTACTCACAGGAGAAGGATAACATCGAAGCTGGGATTATTATTATTATTAAATGCTAAGCTACAACCCAAGTTGGAAAAGCAGGATGCTATAACCCCAGGGGCCCCAACAGGGAAAATAGCCCAGTGAGGAAAGGAAATAAAGAAAAATTAAATATATTAAGTATAATAACATTAAAATAAATATTTCCTATATAAACTATCAAAACTTCAACAAAACAAGAGGAAGAGAAATAAGATAGAATAGTGTGCCCGAGTGTACCCTCAAGCAAGACAACTCTAACCCAAGACGGTGGAAGACCATGGTACAGAGGTTATGGCACTACCCAAGACTAGAGAACAATGGTTTGATTTTGGAGTGTCCTTCTCGTAGAAGAGCTGCTTACCATAGCTGAAGAGTCTCTTCTAACCTTACCAAGAGGAAAGTAGCCACTGAACAATTACCGTGCAGTAGTTAACACCTTGGGTGAAGAAGAATTGCTTGGTAATCTCAGTGTTGTCAGGTGTATGAGGACAGAGGAGAATCTGTAAAGAATAGGCCAGACTATTCGGTGTCTGTGTAGGCAAAGGGAAAGAACTGTAACCAGAGAGAAGGTCTTATGTAGTACTGTCTGGCCAGTCAAAGGACCCCATAACTCTCTAGCGTTAGTATCTCAACGGGCGGTTGGTGCCCAGGCCCAGGCCGACGTACTACCTATAAATACGGCAATTAAAACTTTGAACGAGGTATAAACACCCGGCAGGTAGTTACCCTGAAAGGTTGTCTCTCCTTTAGCAAACTGTGACCTCAATTAGATTGCAGTCAGCAGAAGAGGCGGGGGCTTTCCCACCACTACCCAGTATCGACCGCCTACTGCTAACATCTATTTGTACGTTTTTAACTGCCAAGTTCGTCATTAAAAAACGAAGGTTAGTGATTGCGTTGGAAAAACTATGGTTTTCCACCAGTCCTCTTTATCAAAATCATTCAAATCACCATAAAATACATCATTTAATAGTCTTGTTTTCTCCATAAGTCATTGTAGTATTGTATAATTTTGCCATAAATTGTCATCGTCACAGAGGCACATTTATACAGGAGGTACCAACTGACAAATATTTGGTGAAACAAACAAACAAATCTAACTGAAAATAAGAAAGATATGATAGAGAAATACTGTCATAAAAAATATTATATCCTTTAATGCGGTAAAAAAGAAAAAACATTTATAATAACCTGATATCTATTTCATATGAAACCTACTTACACTGCCGTATTCTAAGTTAGACATAATAATACATACAGGTGGCCGCTATCGTACATACACCCCTAGGCCAAAATGTGACGAAAATCGACTTAAAAACAGCTTCTTGGTACCAATTAAGCTCAAAGGGTGTATGTACAATAGCAGCCACCTGTATTAATCACAGGCTTGTAAGTTAGGTTAAGGGGGGAAAGTTTGGGTAAGCTGATGTCCCTTTTTAATGAACGCGCGGGGAACTGGCCGCTGATGTACAAAGGCACCAAGTTCAAGCTTTGGACTATCTGTATGTTGCAATCTCGCTTTCTAACACGGTCTAATCCACAATATCTTTGCTTGTTTAAGTATCGTGCTTCTGTATCCCACTTACCTAACCTAATCTAGGACATACGTACTTACTGAAAGTGATTCGCGGAGTCTCCGTAAAGCGTAAAAAGTATTTTCACAAATGAAAAACTTACAGGACCAGAATTTCATGTTATTTCCAATAAAAGCTAGTTATATATACTAAGGTACAGCTTAATTCCTATGTCATAGTTAATATTAATTTTCAATAGCAAATATCTTAACACCGAACTAGCTTAGGGTAGCCTAGGCTAGTCTTGGCCTTCACCTAATTATAGCTATTATATCAAATTATACTGTATATCTAGAGGTAATTGCTTCGTAAAACATGTATAATATATATTTATTACTTATAAATACCTATATTTAATTAAAAAAAGTCAAAATAATCTGTTATATTTAAAATCACGTATTTTACGACGCCGAGAAATCGTGTTTCAATATCGGTTAATATCTCAATATATAATTAACCTTTCAAGCTTTTAATTAATTTAATGGCACCTATAACATTAAATAAAGCTTTAAATTCATTTATTTTATCTTGAAATACTTACAAAACGAAGTTAAATGAAGATATATATGATAGAATTCCTTGACGGGAAGACATGTTGCCACTGAGGAAGCCATGTTGCAACCAGGGTTGCCAGGTCGGTTCCACCTAAGGATGCCAGACACCTCCCGAAAATATGCCAAATCATGCCAAATAATGCCAAACTGCTTGCGACTATATATATATATATATATATATATATATATATATATATATATATATATATATATATATATATATATATATATATATATATAT
The DNA here is from genome assembly GCF_036898095.1 of Palaemon carinicauda. Classification (NCBI taxonomy): domain Eukaryota; kingdom Metazoa; phylum Arthropoda; class Malacostraca; order Decapoda; family Palaemonidae; genus Palaemon; species Palaemon carinicauda. The sequence goes on from NW_027168615.1 coordinate 52,794, forward strand.
ATATATATATATATGTATATATATATATATTTATATATATATATATATATATGTATATATATATATATATATATATATATATATCAGTATATTTAGGTTAAAAGTAAATTAACAGTATCATGCTTATATTTATCATTTTCAAAGTATAACATATATAATGTTGTAAAAGGAAAATGGATTTGTTTACTTGTGTCTTGGCTACTGTTTCATATTAACACTGGAAAGAAAATCAACAGTTCGAAATACTATATCACTCACTCATACACACACACACACACACACACACATATATATATATATATATATATATATATATATATATATATATATATATATATATATATATATATATATATATATATGTGTGTGTGTGTGTGTGTGTGTGAGAGAGAGAGAGAGAGAGAGAGAGAGAGAGAGAGAGAGAGAGAGAGAGAGAGAGAGAGAGAGAGTATTATTATATCGAACTGAGGATTTTCTTTGCAGTGTCAATATGAAACAGTAGCCAAGACACTAGTAAACAAATCCATATTCATTTAACATTGTATACACACACACACACACACACACACACACACACATATATATATATATATATATGTATATATATATATATATATATATATATATATATATATATATATATATGTATATTCGTTGGAAATGATAACTATAAGTCTGATACTCCTTACTTACCTTTTAACTTCAAAGGGCAAAGCAATTACTTCTTCAAATTCTTCACTCATTGTCATGCTGAGTTGTATCCATCTTTCTTGATGATGATGCTCCTTCCGATGTATACATGGAGTCAGTGAACAAGCTGGACATTCTTTCACTAACTTTGAATTTTTGCAGCATTTACCACTTAAATGTAATCTGGTTTTCACTGTGATGATATCTGCTAGCATACTTGTTGAAAGTTTATTCAGCAACTTTGTTTTCGTGTTTGTCACGTGGGAAAATATCCTTTCAACCACTGCATTACTTAGAGGCAGACAGTATGCAGTAAGCACAGAAAGTGCCTGTTCTTCCAAGCAGTTCTCGTCTAAAGCATTTTTGTACTCCAGAACAATAGACCAGAATGCCACCGGGTCATTAACAGAGGCACATTTATCATGAAAATCTTCAGACCAGTTGACATGTAAAAGCTTTCTATACTGATTTGCTACTCTTTAAAGATCAAATTTATGAACATCAGAGAACTTAGATGGTAACTTTTGAAAATCAAACCTCATCTGACTCAAGCATTTTTCTGGAGAAAAGTTATTTACTCTCATGACAATGGCAATGTTTCCAGTCAGCCTTTTTTTCTAACTGCAAGTTAACTTCTACCAAAAATTCATGACACCTGACTTTTGTGTTCTGTATGACTTCTTGGCCTAGCTGTGTTTTCAAGCACTCTCTTTCAAATGTCACCCCAAAGTCAATTTTATCCAAAGGCAAGACAGCAGGAGAGACTGATAAACTTGAGGCATATAACCTCACCACAAGAGAGTTATACAGTTGTTTCAAATCATCCAAAACTTTGGCAGGATTTGCACTGAAGGCTTGGAAAGCTGTATTAACCTTTTCAAAATCTTAAATGATTGGCAAAACAAATGTCAAGTACAAAAAGTTCTGTTGATCATCCTAATTGAAACATTAATTGGAATTCCTAACTAAACTAATTTAAAAGAGTATGTCTGAGTAGAATATGGATGTCACCATTTTCATGAAAGGATGCCAAGAATATGCCAAATTTCAAAAAGATGCCAAACCAGTATTTATGATGCCAATGGGGATCAAAAGATGCCAAATTTCTGGAATTTGGCATCAAAGATGCCAACCTGGCAACCTTGGTTGCAACTGAGTCAAGCCACTGGATTATCGTACATGAACCTTAAAATTCTCGTTTTTCAAAACAAAATTATCATACACATAATTATTGAGGAGTTAAATAATTAACTTATTTAATAATATTTCAGTATAAATTTTTAATTAAACACATACATACATATGTATATACCTAAGGTATGTATCGTACATCATACCGGATCTAAAATAGTCGTATATGTATGATAATTATCGTACACATGGCACCCCTAAGGTTTGTTTACATTAGTTCCTCTTCTTCTTCTTGAGGCGAAAATTGAGAGTCCAGGTCGTTGAATTTTTTAAAATTATCCTCAAATTTACATAAAAAAGCAATAATTGTACAAAGTAACTCTGTGTGGAAACGTATTTAGCTAAATTATATGATTATACATAAAATTTTCTATGATTTGTGTTAAAAATCTATCAGATTATTGGTTAAAATTAGTACAAAATTGATCATAATAAGCAATACTCGTACACAATTTTAAAATTATCCTCAAATTTACCTAAAAAATCAACAATTGTACACATTAACTCTGTGTGGAAACGTATTTAGCTAAATTATATGATTATCCATAAAATTTTCTATGATTTGTGTTAAAAATCTATCAGATTATTTGCTAAAACTGGTACAAAATTGATCATAATATGCAGTAATCACACACAATAACACTGTGGAGGTCGTTGAATTTTTAAAATTATCCTCAAATTTACCTAAAAAAGCAATAATTGTACACAGTAACTCTGTGTGGAAACGTATTTAGCCAAATTATATGATTATACATAAAATTTTCTATGATTCGTGTTAAAAATCTATCAGATTATTGGTTAAAACAGGTTCAAAATTGATCATAATAAGCAGTAATCACACACAATAACACTGTGGAGACATATTTATCCCTGATATATGATTATTTATACAATTTTCTATGATTTGTGTTAAAAATCTATCAGATTATTGGTTAAAATTAGTACAAAATTGATCATAATATGCAGTAATCACACACAATAACACTGTGGAGACGTATTTATCTCTGATATATGATTATTTATACAATTTTTTACAATTTGTGTAAAAAATCTATCAGATTATTGTCTAAAATTGCTACTAATAGTACGGTACATCAAGCATTTGAATATTTAAAAGATTGCTTGTTTGATAGAAAATGCTGTGTAAAAATTGGAAACTCCCATTCATTATATGAATCATTAAACAGAGGTGTACCCCAGGGGAGTTTACTGGGCCCATTTTTATTGTGTATCTATATTATCAGTCTATCAGAAGTACTACAGGAGTGTGAACTGAAGTTTAAACTATTTGCAGACGATATACAATTTTAATGAAAGGTGGACAAGCTGACAAAGATTATGGAATTAAGTTAACATTTCAAACACTGATGGACCTAAACGTGAGAAAATGACATATGCTGACAAAGGAAAAAATCTACAAGTATTAAATTTGTAGATTATATACAATTTTACTGAAAAAGTGGACAAGCTGACAAAGATTATGGAATTAAGTTAACATTTCAAACACTGATGGACCTAAACGTGAGAAAATTACATATGCTGACAAAGGAAAAAATCTACAAGTATTAAATTTGTAGATTATATACAATTTTACTGAAAAAGTGGACAAGCTGACAAAGATTATGGAATTAAGTTAACATTTCAAACACTGATGGACCTAAACGTGAGAAAATGACATATGCTGACAAAGGAAAAAATCTACAAGTATTAATTTGTAGATTATATACAATTTTACTGAAAAGTGGACAAGCTGACAAAGATTATGGAATTAAGTTAACATTTCAAACACTGATGGACCTAAACGTGAGAAAATTACATATGCTGACAAAGGAAAAAAATCTACAAGTATTAAATTTGTAGATTACATTCAATTTTACTGAAAAAGTGGACAAGCTGATAAAGATCATGGAGGCAATTAAGTTAACACGTCAAACACTGATGGACCTAAACGTGAGAAAATGACATATGCTGACAAAGGAAAAAATCTACAAGTATTAAATTTGTAGATTATATACAATTTTACTAAAAAAGTGGACAAGCTGTTAAAGATTATGGAGGCAATTAAGTTAACATTTCAAACACTGATGGACCTAAACGTGAGAAAATGACATATGCTGACAAAGGAAAAAATCTACAAGTATTAAATTTGTAGATTATATACAATTTTACTGAAAAGTGGACAAGCTGACAAAGATTATGGAATTAAGTTAACATTTCAAACACTGATGGACCCAAAAGTATAGAAAATTATATATACTGATAAAGTCAAGGGAAAAAATCTACTAGTCATTAGATAAACTAGAATAACTAAAAGGGAATATGATGTTGAACATGCACTGAAGATTAAACCACTTCTCAATACGAGGTCAACTTCAAATGGAAATGCTGGTGAAAAGGTCAGCTAGGAAGAAGTAGAGTTCAAACTATGGTGGCCAACACAGAGATGATAAAAATGGGAAAATCAAAACCTAAAATAATGCTTATGCAATGTATACGATGATGAAGATGGAGTGGTAAATGTTTTTATCTTAAAATTGATTGTTACCTGGGCTAGATTTTAATTATAGAAGAGGAGATAAGTCTGGTATAACGTGTGATATGTGCCACATATTCACCTATCCCTCACAAAGGTAAGGACATTTTAGAAAGAAAAAGGATTGCAAGTTCAAGACTAATGACAAATAGATTATATAAACTGCACTAAGTTGAACAACCTGGTGATTATATAATGAATTTAAGAAATTGCAAGGCTTATGATTTGGAATTGAAGAAATTGGCATAAATATGGATCTTGGACACGTAAAAGATAATAACGAAGTAACGTAAAACTACGGTCATCTGTATTTTACTGAAATACGGTTGAGAACCATTTATTATTTCACTAAGAATTTCCGGCTAAAATTACTGTTTTTTCTAACAGTGTAGATGGTGAGATAATCCTTCTTATTCTTCTTATTGTTTCTTCTTCTTTGTCTACATCTTTTCCCACTTCTATGTGGAGTCGATGTTTCTGACCAGCTTTCTCCATCTACCTCTGTCCCACACTTCATCACCGGTTAATCCCTTTGATCGCTTTTCCAATTGGCTGGTGGAATTAGAAAATAATTTTCAGGAGTTGTTTTCATCTATAATTTATTCCATTAGTGTCTACAACTAATAAAATAGGATAATAATCATATAAGTTTATAAATTAATCAATAGAAAAAAATAAATACATTCATGAAAAATTAAGGTGGATAAGAACAAAAAATATTATATATATATATATATATATATTATATAGTATAAATATATATATATATATATATATATAGGTATGTATGTATGTATGTATGTTCCCCTTCTTTTCCTGTATCCCAATCTTTTGCTTAAGCTGTGTCGTGGGAATAGGCCTACCTATTTTGAGGTGCCATCCTTCTAGCATTAGAGGCTCTTTGACCTCTATTTTGAGGTACCATCTTCTGGCATTAGAGGTTCTTTGACCTCTATTTCAGGGTGCCCTCCCTTCTAGCATTAGAGGCTCTTTGACCTCCATTTTGGGGTGCCCTCCTTCTAGCAATAGAGGATCTTTGACCTCCATTTTGAGGTGCTCTCCTTCTAGCATTAGAGGCTATTTGACCCCCATTTTCAGGTGCCCTTCTCCTGTCAATAGAGGCTCTTTGACCTCCATTTATGAGGTGCCCTCCTCCTAGCATTAGAGGCTCTTTGACCTCCATTTTCAGGTGCCCTCCTCCTAGCAATAGAGGCTCTTTGACCTCCATTTTGAGGTGCCATCCTCCTAGCATTAGAGGCTCTTTGACCTCCATTTTCAGGTGCCCTCCTCCTAGCAATAGAGGCTCTTTGACCTCCATTTTGAGGTGCCCTCCTCCTAGCATTAGAGGCTCTTTGACCTCCATTTTGAGGTGCCCTCCTCCTAGCATTAGAGGCTCTTTGACCTCCATTTTGAGGTGCCCTCCTCCTAGCATTAGAGGCTCTTTGACCTCCATTTTGAGGTGCCCTCCTCCTAGCATTAGAGGCTCTTTGACCTTCATTTTGAGGTGCCCTCCTCCTAGCATTAGAGGCTCTTTGACCTCCATTTTGAGGTGCCCTCCTCCTAGCATTAGAGGCTCTTTGACCTCCATTTTGAGGTGCCCTCCTCCTAGCATTAGAGGCTCTTTGACCTCCATTTTGAGGTGCCATCCTCCTAGCATTAGCGGCTCTTTGACCTCCATTTTGAGGTGCCATCTTCTGGCATTAGAGGTTCTTTGACCTCCATTTTGAGGTTGCCCTCCTCCTAGCATAGAGGCTCTTTGACCTCCATCTTGAGGTGCCCTCCTCCTAGCATTAGAGGCTCTTTGACCTTCATTTTGAGGTGCCCTCCTCCTAGCATTAGAGGCTCTTTGACCTCCATTTTGAGGTGCCCTCCTCCTAGCATTAGAGGCTCTTTGACCTTCATTTTGAGGTGCCCTCCTCCTAGCAATAGAGGCTCTTTGACCTCCATTTTGAGGTGCCCTCCTCCTAGCATTAGAGGCTCTTTGACCTCCATTTTGAGGTGCCCTCCTCCTAGCATTAGAGGCTCTTTGACCTTCATTTTGAGGTGCCCTCCTCCTAGCATTAGAGGCTCTTTGACCTCCATTTTGAGGTGCCCTCCTCCTAGCATTAGAGGCTCTTTGACCTTCATTTTGAGGTGCCCTCCTCCTAGCATTAGAGGCTCTTTGACCTCCATTTTGAGGTGCCCTCCTCCTAGCATTAGAGGCTCTTTGACCTCCATTTTGAGGTGCCCTCCTCCTAGCATTAGAGGCTCTTTGACCTTCATTTTGAGGTGCCCTCCTCCTAGCAATAGAGGCTCTTTGACCTCCATTTTGAGGTGCCCTCCTCCTAGCATTAGAGGCTCTTTGACCTCCATTTTGAGGTGCCCTCCTCCTAGCATTAGAGGCTCTTTGACCTTCATTTTGAGGTGCCCTCCTCCTAGCATTAGAGGCTCTTTGACCTCCATTTTGAGGTGCCCTCCTCCTAGCATTAGAGGCTCTTTGACCTTCATTTTGAGGTGCCCTCCTCCTAGCATTAGAGGCTCTTTGACCTCCATTTTGAGGTGCCCTCCTCCTAGCATTAGAGGCTCTTTGACCTCCATTTTGAGGTGCCCTCCTCCTAGCATTAGAGGCTCTTTGACCTCCATTTTGAGGTGCCCTCCTCCTAGCATTAGAGGCTCTTTGACCTTCATTTTGAGGTGCCCTCCTCCTAGCATTAGAGGCTCTTTGACCTCCATTTTGAGGTGCCCTCCTCCTAGCATTAGAGGCTCTTTGACCTCCATTTTGAGGTGCCTTCTTCTAGCATTAGAGGTTCTTTGACCTCCAATTTGAGGTGCCCTCCTCCTAGCATTAGAGGCTCTTTGACCTCCATTTTGAGGTGCCCTCCTCCTAGCATTAGAGGCTCTTTGACCTTCATTTTGAGGTGCCCTCCTCCTAGCATTAGAGGCCTCTTTGACCTCCATTTTGAGGTGCCCTCCTCCTAGCATTAGAGGCTCTTTGACCACCATTTGAGGTGCCCTCCTCCTAGCATTAGAGGCTCTTTGACCTCCATTTTGAGGTGCCCTCCTCCTAGCATTAGAGGCTCTTTGACCTCCATTTTGAGGTGCTATCTTCTAGCATTAGAGGTTCTTTGACCTACATTTTGAGGTGCCATCCTTCTAGCATTAGAGGTTCTTTGACCTCCATGATGTCCTCAGAGCCAAATCTCTCCTCTTCCTCTGAGAGCTCTTCATTACTGCTCCAGTCCTTTGAAAGATTTCTATTTCTTCTTTCTGCCATTGAGAGCTCTCTTTTCTTCCTCTCTCTCTTTGAGAGCTTTTTATTATTCTTCTCTTTCTTTGATACCTCTCTGTTATTCATCTCTTCCTTAGTGACTTCACCATTACTGGTCTCTTCCTTAGACACTTCAGCGTTACTGGTCTCTTCCTTTGAGAGCTTTCTTTTTCTCCTCTTTTTATTTGAGAGCTTTTTATCACTTCTCTGTGTCTTTGAATCGTCTTCAGACTGATGTTCTTCAAGAGTAGGAACTTTTTCTTCTTCCTCCTTCTCCTCCTTCTCTTCTTCTACATCCTCCTCTTTGAGGAAGACCCGGCTCTTTTTCTTGTTCTTCCATTGGAAGATCGATTTCATCTTCCAGTTCATCCTGGACTTCTTCTCCAGCAGGAAGATCGATTTCATCCTCCAGTTCATCCTGGAAAGTTTCTTCACCATCTTCCAACTCTTCTTGGAACACTCCTTCAGCTGGAAGATCGATTTCCTCTTCCAGTTCCTCCTGGAGCACTCTAGCAGGAAGATCAATTTCATCCTCCAGTTCATCCTGGAAAGTTTCTTCAGCTGGAAGAAATTCACCATCTTCCAGCTCTTCTTGGAACACTCCTTCAGCTGGAAGAAATTCACCATCTTCCAGCTCTTCTTGGAACATTCCTTCAGCTGGAAGAAATTCACCATCTTCCAGCTCTTCTTGGAACACTCCTTCAGCTGGAAGAATCGATTTCCTCTTCCAGTTTATCCTGGAGCACTCTAGCAGGAAGATCATTTTCATCCTCCAGTTCATCCTGGAAAGTTTCTTCAGCTGAAGAAATTCACCATCTTCCAGCTCTTCTTGGAACACTCCTTCAGCTGGAAGAAATTCACCATCTTCCTGTGTAGTTTCTCCTTCGATTTCCTTGAGAAGATTCTGCAGACGCCGCTACATCCTGTTTTAGGTCCTGTAATCCTGCAGGTTCCGGTCCAGCTCTTCCTCCAGAGCTGATCGCCATTGCCATCCTCCGTTAAGGAGAATTCTTACCGCTTTCTTCATTGCCTCCATTTCGAAATTTACGCTGAAACCTTTCCAGAATACAGCATTGTTTAAAAAAAGCAAGTTGAGGACTGAGAGAGAGAGAGAGAGAGAGAGAGAGAGAGAGAGAGAAGCCATTAGAATACAACAAATTCTTCTTTGGCTTCAACTGGAGTCCAAATGTCTTCAGGTATGAAGGAGAGAGAGAGAGAGAGAGAGAGAGAGAGAGAGAGAGAGAGAGAATCCACAAGATAAGATATACCGAAAGGAATTAAAGAAAAACATAACAAAAGGAAAGATTTATTCATAGTTTTCTTTCTGGGCGAATCGTAACATTTATCAGCTAAGACGCTTCTGAGGCAAATCTAACCCTCTGAAGACCGTTCTGGAAGCGTTCTTATTTCATCTTCAATCATTCCCAGAATGTATAAATTTCCTTTGTATTCGTGCTAACAATTATAGAAATAATCGGAAGATTATGGAATTTCAATTCTCTCTCTCTCTCTCTCTCTCTCTCTCTCTCTCTCTCTCTCTGGTAGGAATCTTCAAAAAGTCTTCAAAGGCGGAAAACAGGAGAAATTTTACGCTGAAGACGATTTTTTGTTCTTTTCCAAAGATTTCATTCTTCAATTCTTCATTCTTTTTCACTCCATTTATGGAAATTCTTTCCTATTCTAATGGCCGGTGTAAAGAGAGAGAGAGAGAGAGAGAGAGAGAGAGAGAGAGAGAGAGCGCATTCACGTAATATTTCACTTCCGTATATTCGCAGAAAGTAACACTCCTCTCTCTCTCTCTCTCTCTCTCTCTCTCTCTCTCTCTATATATATATATATATATATACATATATATATCAGACGTTACTATTCCACTGCAGAACAAAGGCCTCGGACTTTGTTATCCATTCGCATCTGTGTATGGTCTTTCTATGACAATTTATGCCAGCAAATTTCCTTAGTTCGTTAATCCATCGTCTTCTCTTCCTTTCCCTGCTGCTTTTGAGATAACTAGGGACCCATTCTGATATTCTTTGTCTATCTATT
>NW_027168616.1:0-7500 GCF_036898095.1 Palaemon carinicauda
ATGTGTTGTTGTGCCTGAGTTGTGTTGTTGTGCCAGTGATGTGTGTTGTGCCCTTGATGTGTTGTTGTGCCCACGATGTGTTGTGCCCCTGATGTGTTGTTGTGGCTGTGATGTGTGTTGTGGCTGTGATGTGTTGTTGTGCCTAAGATGTGTTGTTGTGCCCGTGATGTGTTGTTGTGCCCACGATGTGTTGTTGTGCCCGTGATGTGTTGTTGTACCCACGATGTGTTGTTGTGCCTGAGATGTGTTGTTGTGCCTGTGATGTGTTTCTGTGCCCGTGATGTGTCGTTGTGCCTGTGATGTATTATTGTGCCTGTGATGTGTTGCTGTGCCACAATGTGTTGTTGTGCCTGAGATGTGTTGTTGTGCCAGTGAGGTGTGTTGTGCCCTTGATGTGTTGTTGTGCCCCTGATGTGTTGTTGCGCCCGTGATGTGTTTCTGTGCCCGTGATGTGTTTTCTGTGCCCGTGATGTGTCGTTGTGCCTGTGATGTATTATTGTGCCTGTGATGTGTTGCTGTGCCACAATGTGTTGTTGTGCCTGAGATGTGTTGTTGTGCCAGTGATGTGTGTTGTACCCATGATGTGTTGTTGTGCCCACGATGTGTTGTGCCCCTGATGTATTGTTGTGGCTGTGATGTGTGTTGTGCCTGTGATGTGTTGTTGTGCCTAAGATGTGTTGTTGTGCCTGTGATGTGTGTTGTGCCCGTGATGTGTTGTTGTGCCCACGATGTGTTGTTGTGCCCCTGATGTGTTGTTGTGGCTGTGATGTGTGTTGTGCCTGTGATGTGTTGTTGTGCCTAAGATGTGTTGTTGTGGCTGTGATGTGTGTTGTGCCTGTGATGTGTTGTTGTGCCTGTGATGTGTTGTTGTTGCCCGTGATGTGTTGTTGTGCCCACGATGTGTTGTGCCCCTGATGTGTTGTTGTGGCTGTGATGTGTTGTGCCTGTGATGTGTTGTTGTGCCTAAGATGTGTTGTTGTGCCCGTGATGTGTTGTTGTGCCCGTGATGTGTTGTGCCCACGATGTGTTGTTGTGCCTGTGATGTGTGTTGTGCCTGTGATGTGTTGTTGTGCCTAAGATGTGTTGTTGTGCCCGTGATGTGTTGTTGTGCCCCTGATGTGTTGTTGTGCCTGAGATGTGTTGCTGTGCCTGAGATGTGTTGTTGTGCCAGTGATGTGTGTTGTGCCCTTGATGTGTTGTTGTGCCCACGATGTGTTGTTGTGCCCCTGATGTGTTGTTGTGGCTGTGATGTGTGTTGTGGCTGTGATGTGTTGTTGTGCCTAAGATGTGTTGTTGTGCCCGTGATGTGTTGTTGTGCCCGAGATGTGTTGTTGTGCCCACGATGTGTTGTTGTGGCTGTGATGTGTGTTGTGCCTGTGATGTGTTGTTGTGCCTAAGATGTGTTGTTGTGCCCGTGATGTGTTGTTGTGGCTGTGATGTGTTGTTGTGCCCGTGATGTGTTGTTGTGGCTGTGATGTGTGTTGTGCCTGTGATGTGTTGTTGTGCCTAAGATGTGTTGTTGTGCCCGTGATGTGTTGTTGTGCCCCTGATGTGTTGTTGTGCCTGTGATGTGTTGCTGTGCCACAATGTGTTGTTGAGCCTGAGATGTGTTGTTGTGCCAGTGATGTGTGTTGTGCCCTTGATGTGTTGTTGTGCCCACGAAGTGTTGTTGTGCCCCTGATGTGTTGTTGTGGCTGTGATGTGTGTTGTGGCTGTGATGTGTTGTTGTGCCTAAGATGTGTTGTTGTGCCCGTGATGTGTTGTTGTGCCCGTGATGTGTTGTTGTGCCCACGATGTGTTGTTGTGGCTGTGATGTGTGTTGTGCCTGTGATGTGTGTTGTGCCTGTGATGTGTTGTTGTGCCTAAGATGTGTTGTTGTGCCCGTGATGTGTTGTTGTGCCCCTGATGTGTTGTTGTGCCTGTGATGTGTTGCTGTGCCACAATGTGTTGTTGTGCCTGAGATGTGTTGTTGTGCCAGTGATGTGTGTTGTGCCCTTGATGTGTTGTTGTGCCCACGATGTGTTGTTGTGCCCCTGATGTGTTGTTGTGGCTGTGATGTGTGTTGTGGCTGTGATGTGTTGTTGTGCCTAAGATGTGTTGTTGTGCCTGTGATGTGTGTTGTGCCCGTGATTATGTTGTTGTGCCAGCGATGTGTCGTTGTGCCTGAGATGTGTAGTTGTGCTCCTGATGTGTTGTTGTGCCCGTGATGTGTTTCTGTGCCCGTGATGTGTCGTTGTGCCTGTGATGTATTATTGTGCCTGTGATGTGTTGCTGTAACACAATGTGTTATTGTGCCTGAGATGTGTTGTTGTGCCAGTGATGTGTGTTGTGCCCTTGATGTGTTGTTGTGCCCCTGATGTGTTGTTGCGCCCGTGATGTGTTTCTGTGCCCGTGATGTGTTTCTGTGCCCGTGATGTGTCGTTGTGCCTGTGATGTATTATTGTGCCTGTGATGTGTTGCTGTGCCACAATGTGTTGTTGTGCCTGAGATGTGTTGTTGTGCCAGTGATGTGTGTTGTGCCCTTGATGTGTTGTTGTGCCTGTGGTGTGTTGTTGTGCCCCTGATGTATTGTTGTGCCCCTGATGTATTGTTGTGGCTGTGATGTGTGTTGTGCCCGTGATGTGTTGTTGTGCCCACGATGTGTTTTTGTGCCCCTGATGTGTTGTTGTGCCCGTGATGTATTGTTGTGGCTGTGATGTGTGTTGTGCCTGTGATGTGTTGTTGTGCCTAAGATGTGTTGTTGTGGCTGTGATGTGTGTTGTGCCTGTGATGTGTTGTTGTGCCTAAGATGTGTTGTTGTGGCTGTGATGTGTTGTTGTGGCTGTGATGTGTTTTTGTGCCCGTGATGTGTTGTTGTGCCCACGATGTGTTGTTGTGCCCCTGATGTGTTGTTGTGCCCGTGATATGTTGTTGTGCCCACGATGTGTTGTTGTGCCTGTGATGTGTTGCTGTGCCACAATGTGTTGTTGTGCCTGAGATGTGTTGTTGTGCCAGTGATGTGTGTTGTGCCCTTGATGTGTTGTTGTGCCCCTGATGTGTTGTTGTGGCTGTGATGTGTTGTTGTGCCTAAGATGTGTTGTTGTGTCCATGATGTGTTGTTGTGCCCGTGATGTGTTGTTGTGCCCACGATGTGTTGTTGTGCCTGAGATGTGTTGTTGTGCTCCTGATGTGTTGTTGTGCCCGTGATGTGTTATTGTGCCCATGATGTGTTGTTGTGCCTGAGATGCGTTGTTGTGCCTGTGATGTGTTGTTGTGCCTGAGAAGTGTTGCTGTGCCCGTGATGTGTTGCTGTGCCCGTGATGTGTTGTTGTGCCCCTGATGTGTTGTTGTGCCTGAGATGTGTTGTTGTGCCCCTGATGTGTTGTTGTGGCTGTGACGTGTGTTGTGCCTGTGATGTGTTGTTGTGCCCATGTGTTGTTGTGCCCGTGATGTGTTGTTCCCGTGATGTGTTGCTGTGCCCACGATGTGTTGCTGTGCCCGTGATGTGTTGCTGTGCCCACGATGTGTATTTGTGCCCCTGATGTGTTGTTGTGCCCCTGGTGTGTTGTTGTGGCTGTGATGTGTGTTGTGCCTGTGATGTGTTGCTGTGCCTAAGATGTGTTGTTGTGCCTGTGATGTGTTGTTGTGCCCGTGATGTGTTGTTGTGCCCACGATGTGTTGTTGTAGCTGTGATGTGTGTTGTGCCCGTGATGTGTTGTTGTGCCCGTGATGTATTGCTGTGCCACAATGTGTTGTTGTGCCTGAGATGTGTCGTGCCCGTCATGTGTTGTTGCGCCCGTGATGTGTTGCTGTGCCCGTCATGTGTTGTTGTGCCCAGTGATGTGTGTTGTGCCTGTCATGTGTTGCTGTGCCCGTGTTGTGTTGTTGTGCCCGTGTTGTGTTGCTATGCCCGTGATGTGTTGTTGTGCCACGATGTGTTGTTGTGCCCCTGATGTGTTGTGCCTGTGATGTGTTGTTTTGCCTGTGATGTGTTGTTGTGCCAGTGATGTGTGTTGTGCCTGTGATGTGTTGTTGTGCCTAAGATGTGTTGTTGTGCCTGTGATGTGTTGTTGTGCCTAACATGTGTTGTTGTGCCCGTGATGTGTGTTGTGCCCGTGATGTGTTGTTGTGCCCACGATGTGTTGTTGTGGCTGTGATGTGTGTTGTGCCTGTGATGTGTTGTTGTGCCCGTGATGTGTTGTTGTGCCCACGATGTGTTGCTGTGCCCATGATGTGTTGTTGTGCCTGTGATGTGTTGTTGTGCCCCTGATGTGTTGTTGTGGCCCTGATGTGTTGTTATGGCTGTGATGTGTGTTGTGCCTGTGATGTGTTGTTGTGCCTAAGATGTGTTGTTGTGGCTGTGATGTGTGTTGTGCCTGTGATGTGTTGTTGTGCCTAAGATGTGTTGTTGTGCCTAAGATGTGTTGTTGTGCCCGTGATGTGTTGTTGTGCCCATGATGTGTTGTTGTGCCCGTGATGTGTTGTTGTGCCTGTGATGTGTTACTGTGCCCGTGATGTGTTGTTGTGCCTGTGATGTGTTGTTGTGCCCGTGATTATGTTGTGCCCACAATGTGTTGTTGTGCCCACGATGTGTTGCTGTGCCCGTGATGTGTTGTTGTGCCCACAATGTGTTACTGTGCCCGTGATGTGTTGTTGTGCCTGTGATGTGTTGTTGTGCCCGTGATGTGTTGTTGTGCCTGTGATGTGTTGTTGTGCCCGTGATTATGTTGTGCCCGTGATGTGTTGTTGTGCCCACGATGTGTTGCTGTGCCCGTGATGTGTTGTTGTGCCCACGATGTGTTGCTGTGCCCGTGATGTGTTGTTCTGCCCACGATGTGTTGTAATAATTTGCATCGTTAAGAGAGCAACGGTTTTAATTGTTGTCGTTCAAATTAGCGACACATCAATGTAAGCCTCCTGGTCATTACTTTTAACCCTATTGAGTAATCTAAGGGCTCTAACGGTAATTATTCTTCAAATCTTTACCCTAAAACACCAAAATAATAAGAAGGAATACTTAAAAAATAAAAGTAAGTAACACATTAACTCTTACCTTACCTTTGAGGAAGAAAATTAAAATTTTAGAGAAATTGTTAAACGAGGAGATCTTGGGATAAGCTTGAGAATGGGACTACAGATTTTAGAAAGGTCTTTAAAAGATATATATTTCAGCACAAAATATATAAGAATAGTTTTACTGTAAAAACGGCTATGACAATAAGCAAACTAATAGAATTTTGGATTTTTGGAAAAGAAGTCAAGATATGAAAAAATATTGATATGCAGTTGGAAATCCACACTCGGCTCCTTTCCTGGCAGCGATCAATTACATTAGCTATACACTTCATACAAGAAACAGTTTTAATAACTTATGGTAAATCCAGAAGATTGCTCTCAAACAGTGGCTGCTTCTGTTCTCTGGCCTGATTGAAATCCAGCAATTTTATGTAATTTTTGAAAGATCACATCATGAAGGACACAGTTTGAATATTTGGTAAATCAATGGATTGCTCTCAGACAGAGGCTGCTTCTGTTCTCTGGCTAGATTGAAATACAGTAATTTTATGTAATTTTTTAAAGATCGCATCATAAAGGACACAGTTTGAATAATATTTGGTAAATCAATGGATTGCTCTCAGACAGAGGCTGTTTCTGTTCTCTGGCCTGATTGAAATCCAGCAATTTTATGTAATTTTTGAAAGATCACATCATGAAGGACACAGTTTGAATATTTGGTAAATCAATGGATTGCTCTCAGACAGAGGCTGCTTCTGTTCTCTGGCTAGATTGAAATACAGTAATTTTATGTAATTTTTTAAAGATCGCATCATAAAGGACACAGTTTGAATAATATTTGGTAAATCAATGGATTGCTCTCAGTCAGAGGCTGTTTCTGTTCTCTGTCTTGATTGAAATACAGTAATTCTATGTAATTTTTTAAATATCACATCATGAAGGACACAGTTTGAATAATATTTGGTAAATCAATAGATTGCTCTCAAACAGAGGCTGTTTCTGTTCTCTGGCCTGATTGAAATACAGCAATTTTATGTAATTTTTTAAAGATCGCATCATAAAGGACACAGTTTGAATAATATTTGGTAAATCAATGGATTACTCTCAGACAGGCTGTTTCTGTTCTCTGGCCTGATTGAAATACAGTAATTTTATAACCACTGTATCATCACTCGATTTAAAGATTACGGCTAAATTATCAGGCATAGGGACCGGGTGGTATACAGACTCCACTAACACTGCGTAATTAAAAACCTTGGAAAAGCAGTTCATTAAAAAAACACTTTCTAGAGAGCATAATAGTCAGAGGACGTCTCTCTTCTCTAAAATGAAATAAAATAATTGTATCATCACTCTCATATTTTATTGTAAGGATTAAGGCTAAATTACTCGGCACTGGGACTGGTTGGGTCATTCATTTGCACTATACACTGCATCATTTAAGGAAGTGACACTACCAACACCCTGTTAAAATAAAAACACTGGAAAAAGTCCATATAAAAACATACTTTCTAGAAAGCATAACTTGATGTACACTGACATCGCCAACACCCTGCGTAAATGAAAACACTGAGAAAACACACAAGTTCACATACAAAACACATCTCTCAAATATGTAATGTTTCCGCAAAGGTAATGACTGAAACCCGTATATATTCTAATATGTTTATTTACAAATCTACAGAACAGCTACAAATTGAATTGGCAACATATAACTGCAGCTCACGAAGCTATCGTAACTTGGCATCTAAGAAAACTAGGGTTAGTTGCGAGAACTAAGAAGCCGTGGTCTGGTGTAATGGAAGTATAATATACTACTGTTATTACATCAACGACAAACCAAAGCGGATAAAATAAGCACCGATAACACCCTAGCTACGGACAGCAACGAAAAACAAAGATCATTATCATCTTTCAGCCATAAGAACAAGACCCTAAATAGTTAAGTCTATATTTCATATATATATAAAACTAGATTTTGTAAGTGATGCAGGGATATATTGTATGTTTAAGAAAAAGCAATAATTCATTGCTGAGAGAGAGAGAGAGAGAGAGAGAGAGAGAGAGAGAGAGAGAGAGAGAGCACATCTTAAAATAGTGGTGGTATGAAAAATACTTCCGACTGAAATTTGAACAAGAAAATTATTCAATGATCAAAGATACTTCTAAATCATTTGTCACAGTCAAACAAAACTAGCCTCAAATGAAGGATAAATATAACAGAAATATAAACAAACGCATAATCATCGTCTTTAGTCTTCTATTCATTACCTATATCTGAAGATTCAAATACTATATTCCCTTTTTGAAAGTTATTTTGAGTTAGGTTCTAAAGCATCAACTCATCAACAATGACCATTTTGAATATGATAGAATATTAAGTGTGTTTACTATTCTTCTACCTGAAAGTAAAACCTGTGATTCCAACATATATGTCAAATCAATCAGTCGACCTCTCAAACATTACAAATTGAAAACCTACACAAGTTTGAATGAATCCTTAAT
>NW_027168616.1:12500-95000 GCF_036898095.1 Palaemon carinicauda
ATGTTGAACTCGCCGTGAGGGCGTACATATGTTAATTTTGGTCAAGTTAAGAAAATGGTATAAGATGTATGTGCGTGTGTGTGTGTGTGTGTGTGTATATATATATATATATATATATATATATATATATATATATATATATATATATATACATATTCTGTTTTTACTTTACCTTTCCTGACACTAATATTCCTTCGTGACAGTAAGTATGGGGAGTCCGACACACCATGTATTGGCTTGGACCACAAACTAGCAAATGCAAGTCTAGTGCTATACTCTTGAGCTATGACAGTCCACATGTTTACGTACATTAACAATAATAAGGCTGCGTTTACAAAAAATAATCTCACTTGAGCTATTGTTTCCAGATCTCTGCATAGCAGAATTTACAGACCTCTGTACTCCAGAATATACAGATTTCCATACTTCAGAATTTACAGATTTCTGTACTTCAGAATTTACAGATTTCTGTACTTCAGAATTTACAAATTTCTGTACTTCAGAATTTACAGATTTCTGTATTTCAGAATTTACAGATTTCTGTACAGTATTTCAAAATTTACAGACCTCTGTACTCCAGAATATACAGTTTACATACTTCAGAATTTACAGATTTCTGTACTTTAGAATATACAGATTTCTGTACTTCAGAATTTACAGACCTCTCTACTTCAGAATATACAGATTTCTGTACTTCTGAATTTACAGATTCTTGTATGTCAGAATTTACAGATTTCTATACTTCAGAATTTACAGATTTCTGTACTTCAGAATAACAGATTTCTGTACTTTCAGATTTATGTACTTCAGAATTTACAGATTTCTGTACTTCAGAATATACAGAATTCTGTACTTCTGAATTTACAGATTTCTGTACGTCAGAATTTACAGATTTCTGTACATACTTCAGAATTTACAGATTTCTGTACTTCAGAATTTAAAGATTTCTGTACTTCAGAATTTAAAGATTCATGTACTTCAGAATTTACAGACTTCTGTACTTCAGAATTTTCACACATTGTACAGCAAACTTTCACACCTCTTTACCTCAAAACTCCGACCTTTTTTGCATTTTCACTGCCTTTGATATACCGTAGTAACAACTATAAAAACAGCACCTAGACACAGATATATGCATAAATGGTATACATAGAGCACAAATAACCTCATTTACCTAAGTATTCATATGCATAGACACATGAAGCTTATTCATAGTACAGCATTTGAATTATGTTCATATTTTTTTTTTCAGTTAACTCACAGCAATATAATATGATGCAATCATAATCAGCTTATTCAAATATTAACCCTTTTACCCCCAAAAGGACGTACTGGTACGTTTCACAAAACTCATCCCTTTACCCCCATGGACGTACCGGTACGTCCTTGCAAAAAACTGCTATTTACATTATAATTTTGATAATTTTTTGAGAAACTTCAGGCATTTTCCAAGAGAATGAGACCAACCTGACCACTCTATGATGAAAATTAAGGCTGTTAGAGAAATTTAAAAAAAATATACTGCAAAATGTGCTTGAAAAATAACCCCTGGGCTGGAAAGTTCCAAATAGCCTGGGGGTAAAAGGATTAATACAATGATAGAAAATATGAAATAAAATATTTCTTAGTATCAATAAAATATAATACATGTGAATTCACTCTAGACAAATTGAATAAAATAAATGTTTATTGATATAAGAGATATTTTCAAGTCAAAACTTTCATAATAAAAAATAAAATAGAGATCAAACAACACAACTACAATAGATGGTCATTTTAAAATTGTAAAATAATAAAAATTAATAAGTATTGTGAAATCACCAACATTATAAAAAACACCGATATAACAAAATACTTAAGATGCGGGAAATTGAAACTTTTCTACATGAAAAGTTATGTTTATGAAATGTCTTCACAATTGCATTTCATGAAACGGTTCTTGACTTAATAACGTACCCTTCGTTACCATAACATTCATTGATTCACATATCCATTGTTTTATAGAAACTTTTCCCTCATTTTTTAAAAACTTATTTTTGTGAAATTGAGGATAAAATATAA
Organism: Palaemon carinicauda; assembly: GCF_036898095.1. Classification (NCBI taxonomy): domain Eukaryota; kingdom Metazoa; phylum Arthropoda; class Malacostraca; order Decapoda; family Palaemonidae; genus Palaemon; species Palaemon carinicauda. The sequence continues at coordinate 14,562 of NW_027168616.1, forward strand.
AATATTTAAGTAAGGAGTCGGAAATCCATAAAAAAGTATAACAAATCCACAAAAATATAAAACTTATCTATATTGCGTACCCTGTATAATAATGATTTACATTTGGCATGTTTTAACAAAACCTATGAATAAATATAAAAATTTTCTTGGTGGTTAACTGTGCAATAATCAACATGTACAAAAATTCAAGGGAAAGGAACACCAGTCAGTGTTCACGGCACAATGAACTTCATTTTTCATAGTATAACATTTCCAGAAACATGTACTTAACAAAATATGTACAGGATACATTAAGTACCAGAGACAGTTCAAACAGGGTAAGTTGACACAAGCATTCCTTACTTAGTAATGTACATTACTGTCAAAAATATGCTCAAACATATGGCTAACAACATTAAAATTCTCATTTGTCTTTTAAGTTTGTTTTCAGATGCATTGACCTTCAATGCCGAGATTTGAATTTACTACAAAAGAAACTGAGCATTCTAATTTATCCATTAAATACAGAAAGTCCTCAACTTACAAAATTATGGGTTCCAAGAATCTGCTTCTAAGTAAAATTTTCTTAAATTCTGGCCTAAGGTAGGCTTTGCCTAACTCAAAAGCCTACGATTATCAGCTGCAAAAGTCAACAAATAGTTCCATTTCACATTGCAAATGATGTCTTGCTTACCGCATCAAATTACATGACATTGTTTTACTACGGTATTTCATTATGAACTTTTGATACAATATTAGAGATTTATAATTTCAGCTGAATTTGCAAGTTGAGGACCTTTTGTATTGTACTTCCTCTTAAAATACAGTTTTGTATCAATCAGATCTTATATACAACTTGGAATACCGTACTACATAGAGAGCTATAATTTTATTGCTAGAACTGACAGAACGAAGTCCCTTTTAGATTACAAAATAATGGGCAGGTGAGCTTGTCATATTCTGTTTTTTATTCTCCGCCCTCGCTCACACAACCGACTGTACAGTATTCTAATGATCCAGGTCCAACCTTATTCTATCTTCTTGAGAAACTAGAAACTTATACATTCTGATGCTATTCTGTCTTCAAATTCATAGCTACAAAATACTTCCTTGCAACAAAATGACATAAGAATGGACACCAACAGAAACATTGACTAAAAACACGAATTCAATGATCTTTTGCAAGAAAAAATGCATCACTACACAGTACATCCCTTGCACTGAAATGATATGAACACCAACAAAAACATTGACAATATAAAAAACTGATTCAATGATGTTCAGCAAGAAAAAATGCGTCAGTACATAGTACTTCTAATTGAGACTTTAAAACAAGATGAAGTCCACTGAAGCATGAGAAGCCGTTAGCTATGCTATTTCCATCCATACGGGCATTTCGCTTGTGGTTTCGGAAGTAATACCAACTCCCCTCCACACACAGCATAAAATTTTACAAGACTCTGCATTCCAGCAGTTTAGAGGAAGAGATGAAAATGCTAAGGTGGATTATGGGAATATCACTGTTTGAAAGATTGGAAAATGATGAAATAAGAGGAACGGCAGGTGTAGTAAGATCACTGAGATGATGAGAGTGTCACGACCGAGATAATGTGGGCACTTGTTAAGGATGGAGTGAGGAGGGCTTGGGAGGAACCTGTAAAGGGGAGAAGATCTAGAGAGAGGCAGAGAATTAGATGACGAGATAAGGTGAAGGATGATATGGAGAGAAGAGGTTTGGTGGAGGAGGATGCCTTTGTTGGAAGGCACTGGATAGGATGCATCAAGCAACCGACCCCTTAATGTAGGGATAACGGTACGGAAGAAAAAGTTTAGAATTCCTTCGATAATCACACCCGAGGCGCCCGGACGTCTTAACAAAAAGACTATAGCCAGGGAAATGTGATGCATATACAGTAGGACTTCATAGATATAACACAATACAAAAACAGATCCCTTTTAGATTGAATTCAAGTATGTGCTTCATGCATATATCCAGTTAGAAACAGCTTAAAATACAGTACAAATACGCAACAGCTATGCAGGAAATACACCATTTCATATGTTATACAGCATTACTACATCAAGGAGAAAAGGTGTTTAATATGGCTGAAGACATATCTACATTAAAGATCGCAAAGTTACCTGTTACCTTTTCGTACACTTCAGTCCGTAACGGTTCAAGATGATCACGACTGAATTATAACTGAATAGAAATATATGGCTAAACACTGCTTAAAAATCCTAATCATACAAAAAACAAGTATTCTTTTTCTTTTAGTACTGTATTACGAAAAACAAATACGTATCATTTTCTTTTAAGTATTACGAAAAACAAGTATCATTTTCCTTTAAGTATTACGAAAAACAAGTACACTTATCATTTTCCTTTAAGTATTGTGAAACACAGGTATCATTTTCCTTTAAGTATTACGAAAAACAAGTATCACTTTCCTTCAAGTATTATGAATTTCAAGATGTACTGTATAACAGTAAATTACCTTCAGTATGATTGCTGCTAAGATTAATATTCATACTAAACTCTCAAGTCCTTTTATATTAGTAAACATTGTAGGGAACTTTTAATGCATGTGCGGTGGAAGGGCTGGAAGGGGGGGTTTGGGGTAGTGCTCCTGCGGGAGAGACTTGGGTGGGTACGGTTCGGTTGGGATCTTTACATAGTGCTCTGGGGGCGCCTTCGCATAGTGGTCAGGGGAAGTAATGGACTTGGAATAAGGTTCGGATGTCACCGGCTTTGTGAAGTTTTCCCCGTGCGCTTTTCTGTACTGTTCCGAAGCGAGATACTTGACGTACTCCTCCACAGAATTAACCTTGGGGAACTGTTCGCTGGCGAGAGATTTCGCATAATGGTCTACCGAGGGAGGCTTTGCTAACTGCTCGGCGGACTGCCCCTTCGCGTACTCGCCTTCGCTCGGCGGTTTCGGGCCGTGCTCCTCGGAGCCGGATTTTGGTTCGGCAGGCTGGGTGAAAGAGACCCCTGTTCTGGCGTAGTGCTGCAGCATAACCTCCCCCGCATGACAAACAATATGCTTGTTGAGTAAATACCGGGTGGTGAACTTTTCTTCGCACACGTAGCACGTGAAGGGTTTCTCCCCGGTGTGGCTGATCATGTGCTTAGTCAGGAAGTATTTGTTTACAAAACTTTCATGACAGAAGGTGCAGGTAAAAGGTTTCTCTCCGGTATGGGTCCGAAGGTGGCTGAGCAGACTGATCTTGTGGAGGAAGGTCTTCTCACACATGTCGCAGGCAAAGGGCTTCTCGTCCGCTGGGGTCTTGACTCTTGTCACCCCGTTGATATTTCTCGGTACAAAGTTCATTCTGAAATTTCAGCTAAAGGACACTCTCAGGTGCTAAAGAGAAGTGATCCGAATGTATCTCGTTGCCCAGACTTTTCAAAGTACGTTGGCCGCTCGTAAAAATCCAACGGACATTCTACCAAACAATTCACAGCACTGTACTGTATTATGTATGCCTTCACAAAACCTAGAAGCGATTAATTTTCTAGCTTGAAATCTCTAGGCTCGTCTAATACAAATGACAACAGTAAGCTCACCTTACAGTAGGCAACAGGAATTTCTATTTTATTTCTACCACAATGAAAAAAGAAAAAAAAAAGAAATGGTAAATCACTAGATTGTCCTCTAAGATCACTCGGTCCGTTAGCAACAAACCGGACTAACTTTCTGACGGCCTGAACCCCGGCGCTCACAGCCGCTGCGAGGATATAATACTCCTCGGTTGGTCTCTTCACTCAAAAGAGCACACACAGCACAAGGCTCTGCAGCTAGTGCAGTACAAATCACATGGAGGAGGGAGGAGCCACTGTTAACTGGTGACCTGACAGAAAAATAAGGTAGGTGAAAACATCGACGTCATACATGAAATTCTTGACCTCCTAAGATATAAACATAATACCATTGAATCTATGTAATATATTAGCCTCTGTAATCCTATCATAAATGCCATTACTAATACTATTTCCCATGTGAAGGAAATACTGTACCTGTACAGTATAGTGTAGAGCCTCTACTTCATTGTACAGTATAGTTTACACCCTCTACTTCCTTGCACAGTATAGCTTAGGCCCTCTACTTCCTTGTACAGTATAGTTTAGACCCTCTACTTCCTTGTACAGTATTGCTTAGGCCTTCTACGTCACTGTGCAGTATAGTCTAGACTTTCTACTTCACTGTACAGTATAGCGTGCACCCTTTACTTCACTGAAGGAAATACTTGTACAATATAATTTAGACCCTCTACTTCACTGTACAGTATAGTGTACACCCTTTACTTCACTGAAGGAAATACTTGTACACTATAGTTTAGACCCTCTAACTTCAATGTACAGTATAGTTTACACCCTCTACTTCACTGAAGGAAATACTTCACAGGTTAGTTTGGATCCTTTACTTTACTATACAGTATAGTTTACACACTCTACTTCACTGTACAGTATGGTTTAGACCCTCTACTTCACTGTACAGTATGGTTTAGACCCTCTACTTTACTGTTCAGTATAGTTTAGACCCTCTACTTTACTGTACAGTATAGTTTAGACCCTCTACTTCACTGTACAGTATGGTTTAGACCCTCTACTTTACTGTACAGTATGGTTTAGACCCTCTACTTTACTGTACAGTACGGTTTAGACCCTCTACTTCACTGTACAGTATGGTTTAGACCCTCTACTTTACTGTACAGTATGGTTTAGACCCTCTACTTTACTGTACAGTATGGTTTAGACCCTCTACTTTACTGTACAGTACGGTTTAGACCCTCTACTTCACTGTACAGTATGGTTTAGACCCTCTACTTTACTGTACAGTATGGTTTAGACCCTCTACTTAAAACAATGGTATCATGAAAATGAAGCTTTTGAAACTCTGTTATAAACAAAAACCATTCAGTATTTACTAACAATTATATAAAGATTAATAAGAATTTAAGACAAATACTTGATTTACCCAGCCATATCATAGACACATTTAAATTAATATAATGCATACAGAAGTTGAAAATACAAGTTCCTACCATGTAGAAAAGGTGTGCTTAAAGAGTCCCTTTATATATTCTAACCTTGGCTTCCATACACACTCGAAGGCATCTTCCCAGTATTTTGCACATACCCAGCTGCTTTTCTTACTTTATTTGCTCTGTGATATCTCCTGTCTCATCCTATCAGAATGTGTCTAATTTCCTACAAAAACTTTTGTGAAAAATCTATTTCCTATCTTTCACTATATACTGGAATTCAATGCTTTGCCAGTTTCACTCTTATCTTTACTTTCAACTGTCGCTTCTTAACCCTTTTACCCCCAAAGGACGTACTGCTACGTTTCACAAAACTCATCCCTTTACCCCATGGACGTACCGGTACGTCCTTGCAAAAAAATGCTACAAATTTTTTTTTTTTATATTTTTGATAATTTTTTGAAAAAATTCAGGCATTTTCCAAGAGAATGAGACCAACCTGACCACTCTATGACAAAAACTAAGCCTGTTAGAGCAATTTAAAAAAAATATACTGCAAAATGTGCTGAGGAAAAAATAACCCCTTGGGGGTTAAGGGTTGGAAATTTCCAAAGAGCCTGGGGGTAAAAGGGTTAAAAACACTTTCAAACTCTTCTAATTGTTATTACACTTAATAATCCACTATGAGTACTGTATACCCTGTGTACCAGTAAACCAAGACACCTCAAATTCACAACTTCATTTTCCTGTTTTATGCTTACCGTCCATTCTTTGACTTCTTGCGTTAGTGCACATCCATCAATATCTTAAACAGCTAAAGAGTTATAACATATCTTTGTTTTGTATCCACTTTTGACCCAAACCATCCATTTTCCTTGAGACTTTCTCACACCCTTTCTACTTCTGTCCATAAGCAACTTACCACTGATGAAATATACCCTCCTCCTCTAAATAATCTTTTTAATCAATTACCATAAGCTTTTTCCGAGTCCATTGATGCCATATATGATTGTTTAAATTTACAGACCTACTTTGTACTTCACACTTCTTTATAACAGACATTTGATCCACGGACCATCTTCCTACTCTAAAGCCCAACACTATCTTACCTGTATAAATCTTTCTATCGTTTGCCTTATTTCAGGGTTTTTCTTAATGAAAGTCATAACACATCTTACCAGGTATGTCAAGTGATGCTATGCTCTACAACTCTTAAGATACCTCTATCACCTTTCTCTTCATAGAATGGAATAATCTTTCCTCTCAAATATTCTTTAGGAACCTTTCCAACATCAATAATACCTTACTCACCCTGGTCAGATACTCTCACAATTCTGCTTCACAACTATTCATAGATCTCCCTAGAAATCCAATCAACTCAATTCGATTTTCAAAACTCTTTAGTCTTAACTATCCTCCTTAGTTCAGTGGTTCCCAACCTGGGGGAAATTTGAAGCTTCCAGGGGGGAAATAATTACACTACCTACTAACTAAAACAAGCGGAAAATGTCCTCATAGTACGTGCGGCAATTTGTTGTTAGCCGTTCAATTGTGATATGATCATATCAGTTCTCACTGACATGATATTCAAGGGGAGAACTGGAGTGTCATGCCCATTTCTGAGGCAGGCGAGTGGGCATGAGGGCTGGGCGGGGCATGAAGGGGGATATCTGGAGGGTTGAACTGGGTGCAGGGGGGAAATGACAGAAAAAAGGCAGTTTCTCTAGTCACTTTCACGAGCATACTGCATTAATGTTTTTCAAATCCTTTTTCTCTTTTATCCTTAGCAATCAAAAAACCCTTAAATCTCAACATTGTACTGTACTCATAAGCTTGCTCTTCCCTTCGCTATGAACTGACAGAATCTAGAAAACACATTTATCAACATTTCTTCCTCTCAGATAAGTCAACTTTTTTTTCCTTGATCACTATCACGTTTTCTAGTGAACATTTTTAAAATGTATCTATTCACACTTTTGGTTCCCCAATGCATAGGTTATTCATTATTTTTTCACTGGTAATATAATCATGTTGTTTGAACCATGCTTTACTGAGTGCTACTCTTAGCCAGGTAACTTTAAGGTTACATACATCTACAATTTTATTCGATATGATTCAAACCTTTAGTTCTACAACTATTTGAGTAGTGTTTGTGTTTCTTGATGCTTACAACCTATATTTTTTTTTATTATCTAGTCTATCATCAAAGATAATCCTATTTGGATATTTTTCATAAGAAATATTCCATAATACCTTATGCTATGATGTGACACTGGCCAGTTGACTCAAAAACAACTTTCATTTTGGGTTGTCATGGGATTGGGGGAGACAGATGTTTATCGTTTTGTAAGCAGAATCCTAACTTTAAGGCTCCTGATGTCAGCAAATTCTATATCTGGTTTATTGGAGCATATACCACCTTTTCGTAAGATACTTACTCTGTAGCTATCCATTGGTTTGAGGGTTCCTACTCCTCAGTTAACCCTTTTACCCCCAGGCTATTTGGAAATTTCCAACCCTTAACCCCCAAGGGGTTATTTTTCCCCCAGCACATTTTGCAGTATATCTTTTTTAAATTGCTCTAACAGCCTTAATTTTTGTCAAAGAGAGGTCAGGTTGGTCTCATTCTCTTGGAAAATGCCTGAATTTTTTCAAAAAATTATAAAAAATCTGAAAAAAGAAATCTTTATAGCATTTTTTTGCAAGGACGTACCGGTACGTCCATGGGGGTAAAGGGATGAGTTTTGTGAAACGTACCAGTACGTCCTTTGGGGGTAAAAGGGTTAAAAAACCTGTAATTCAAAGGAAGAAGCTATCAGGAACTAGGCTAAGAGGAAACATGATGTCCTGATTCTATTTCCTACTGGGAAAATATTTCAGGTAAATTCTCAGCAGCAGATTCTTTACGTTTCCTTTTTTATCTCTCGTCTTGGTGAGTCCGTAGCTTTGTCATCAAGCAACAAATGCTGTAATCATCACCACCAATACTGTACCTAGGACACAACTTATTGACGTAATTTTTCTGACCCGATACCAGTTTTGTGATCATATGCCCTTCCAATCTACTTTGTGGGATAGCTACGAGAGATAAATTACCCATGAAATGCAATGGTATTCAATTCATATTCTGAATGCTTTAATATACAAGTGAGTTTTTACTTCAAATCAAAATCTATTTTTTTATTTAAAATAATTTGTCAACATTAAATACTGTATGTTAACTTATTTACAAACTATACTTTTTATTTTGTGATGGAAGTCATGTTTTTCTTGTTTCTCTGTTTCAATTCTGAGCAGTGCATTTCATTGGCAACATTTTAGGATTCATTTTTGGGTGAGATAGCCATGTCGTCCTGATGGAAGTTCCCTCCAGCAACTTTCTACTGTATAATATTTCTGCAATTGATATTATAAGAGAATTACCATCAGGTATCACAGGGTACTAACCCCCGGAACGACTATCCGAAAATATCGTGTATAATCAGGGCCCTTCTTACTTTCTATATTACTTTTCAATGTCAAACCTCTTCCACATACATAAAATATGTAAACTCCTTGCAGGCATTCCAACAGAAGGCTCTCAAAACAGAATAGGAAATGGCTTATCTAATCCATAAAGAAAAACTTTTACATAACTGTTTAAATGATAATGTTCACGATGGAGAAAGTCCTCAACTGACTAACATGATATGTTCCAAGAAGCTGTTTATAAGTCCAATTTTGTTAAATTTTGGCCTATGGTAGGCTTCATCTAACACATGTCTATGACTTCCAGCTACAAAAGTCAATAAATAGTCCGGTTTCATATGAAATAGATTTCAGGTTATTACAAATGTTTTTCTTTCTGTGCCCACGGGGGCATAAAAACAATTAGAATAGCGCCAACATATCCCTGCACGTCGTAAGAGGCGACTATAAAGGACGGGACGAGGGGGCTGGGAACCCCCTCTCCTGCATTATAATCTTGTGAGACACCAAAGAGGTGGAGCTGGGGGGAGAGTGACTGCTCCCAGCACTCTAGTTTTGGGGTGTTTGAATGTGCGTGGATGTGAGATTGGAAGTATGTTTAGGAAAAGAAGGATGGATATATTGGCTTTGTGTGATACAAAGATAAAAGGGAAAGGTGAAGTGATATTTGGTGAAATGTCTGGTAGTGTCTGGGATTGAAAGAGGAAGAGCAAGAGAAGGTGTGGCTTTATTGCTGAGTGAATGGATGACAGGTAAAGTAGTGGAATGGAAGGAGATATCATCTAGGTTAATGTGGGTAAGGCTTAGGTTGGGTAGGGAATGTTGGGCTTTTGTCAGTGCGTATGGGCCATGTTGTAAGAAAAGCGGAATGAGTTCTGGAATGAATTAACTAGGAGTGTATGAAGGACTGGGTAGAAGGAATTACGTAGTTGTCATGGGTGACTTGAATGTTAGTGGGGGCGCTGGAGAGGAAGGTGTCATTGGGAAGTATGGCGTACCAGGTGAAAATGCGAGTGGTGGAAAATGCGAGTGGTGAGAGACTGGTAGATATGTGTGTTGAGCAAGAGATGGTGATAAGTTCTAGCTTTTTCAAAAAGAAAGATAAAAACAAGTATACATGGGTAAGAGTGGCAAATGGAAGAGTGGTAGAAAGGGCATTAATGGATTATGTGTTGATAACTGAAAGAATGTTAGGAAGATTGAAAGACGTGCACGTGTTTAGGGGTATGGCTAACGGTATGTCTGATCATTTTTTGGTGGAAGGAAAATTAGTTGTAGCAAAAGAGTGGGGGAATAGAGTAGGTGGATGTAAAAGGGACCTAGTGAGGGTTGAAGAGCTAATAAAACCGGGGGTAAAAAGTAAATATCAAGAAAGGTTGAAAATGGCATATGACGAAGTGAAAGTAAGAGAAACGGGTAATTTAGAGGAGGAGTGGAAGTCAGCAAAAGAAAATTTTGTTGGGATTGCAAGTGATGTGTGTGGCAAGAAGTTTGTTGGAGGCAGCATGAGGAAGGGCAGTGAATGGTGGAATGAAGGAGTGAAGGTAAAAGTGGAAGAAAAAAAAGAGGGCTTTTGAAGAATGCCTGCAGAGTAATAGTACAGAGAAGTATGAAAAATATAGAGAGAAAAATGTGGAAATAAAGCGCTAGGTAAGTGAGGCTAAGAGGGCAACTGACCTGAGGTGGGGTCAGGAATTGGATCATTCATATGAAGAGAATAAGTAGTAGTTTTGGAAAGAAGTGAAGAGAGTAAGGAAGGCTGGTTCAAGAATTGAAGAGACAGTGAAAGATGGAAATGGAAGGTTGTTAAAAGGAGAGGAGGCAAGGAAAAGGTGGGTGGAATATTTTGAAAGTTTACTGAATGTTGAGGATAATAGGGAGGCAGATATAATTGCTGTTGCAGGTGTTGAGGTGCCGGTGATGGGAGATGAGAATGAGAGAGAGATTACAAGAGAGGAAGTGAGGAGAGCACTAGATGAAACGAGAGTAGGAAAAGCATCTGGTATGGGTGGTGTGAGAGCTGAGATGTTGAAGGAAGGGGGTGTGACTGTACTTGAATGGTTGGTGAGATTGTTTAATATGTGTTTTGTTTTGTCCATGGTACCAGTAGATTAGGTTTGTGCGTGTATTGTACCACTATATAAGGGTAAGGGAGATGTGCATGAGTGGTGTAATTCAAGGGATATTAGTTTGTTGAGTGTAGTTGGAAAAGTGTATGGTAAAGTACTGATTAATAGGATTAAGGATAAAACAGAGAATGCAATCTTAGAAGTACAGGGTGGTTTTAGAAGAGGTAGGGGTTGTATGAATCAGATTTTTACAGTTAGGCAGATATATGAGAAATATTTAGCAAAAGGTAAGGAGGTGTATGGTGCGTTTATGGATCTGGAGAAAGCGTATGATAGAGTTGATAGGGAAGCAATGTGGAATGTGATGAGGTTATATGGAGTTGGTGGAAGGTTGTTGCAAGCAGTGAAAAGTTTCTACAAAGGTAGTAAAGCATGTGTTAGGATAGGAAATGAAGTGAGCGATTGGTTTCCGGTGAGAGTGGGGCTGAGACAGGGATGTGTGATGTCGCCGTGGTTGTTTAACTTGTATGTTGATGGAGTGGTGAGAAAGGTGAATGCTCGAGTGCTTGGACGAGGATTGAAACTGGTAGACGAGAATGACCATGAATGGGAGGTAAATCAGATGTTGTCCGCGGATGATACTGTACTGGTTGCAGATGCGGAAAAGAAACTTGGCCAATTAGTGACAGAATTTGGAAGGGTGCGTGAGAGAAGGAAGTTGAGAGTTAATGTGGGTAGAGATGTACGAGAAGGGAAGGTGGGGCGAGGTTGAATGTCATGTTGAATGGAGAGTTACTTGAGGAGGTGGAAGCAGATGCACGTCAAGAGAGTGAATGAAGGATGTAAAGTGTTGGGGGCAGTTAAGGGAGTAGTAAAAAATAGAGGGTTGGGCATGAATGTAAGGAGAGTTCTGTATGAGAAAGTGATTGTACCAACTGTGATGTATGGATCGGAGTTGTGGGGAATGAAAGTGATGGAGAGACAGAAATTGAATGTGTTTGAGATGAAGTGTCTAAGGAGTAAGGCTGGTGTATCTCGAGTAGGTAGGGTTAGGAAGAAGTAGTGAGGGTGAGAACGGGTGTAAGAAATGAGTTAGCAGCTAGAGTGGATATGAATGTGTTGAGGTGGTTTGGCCATGCTGAGAGAATGGAAAATAGCTGTCTGCTAAAGAAGGTGATGAATGCAAGAATGGAAAATGGCTGTCTGCTAAAGAAGGTGATGAATGCAAGAGTTGATGGGAGAAGTACAAGAGGAAGGCCAAGGTTTGGGTGGATGGATGGAGTGAAGGAAGCTCTGGGTGATAGGAGGATAGATGTGAGAGAGGCAAAAGAGCATGCTAGAAATAGGAATGAATGGTGAGCGATTGTGACGCAGTTCCGGTAGGCCCTGCTGCTTTCTCCGGTGCCTTGGATGACCGCGGAGGTAGCAGCAGTAGGGGATTCAGCGTTATGAAGCTTCATCTGTGGTTGATAACGGGGGAGGGTGGACTGTGGCACCCTAGCAGTACCAGCCGAACTCGGTTGAGTCCCTTGCCAGGCTGGGAGGAACGTAAAGAGGAGAGGTCCCCTTTTTTATTTCATTTGTTTGATGTCGGCTACCCCCAAAATTGGGGGAAGTGCCTTGGTATATGTATGTATGCATTAATTGCTATAACATTGTTTCATTAGGGTATTTCTTTATCTTATCCTTGTTATTTTCAGTTGGATTTGTTTGTATCTCTGAATGTTTGAAATTAGAATATTTGTAAGTTGAGAACCTGTGTCGCAAAGACTGGCGTATATTCATGACGAGTGGACGAAACACTGCTTTCATAATACTGTTCTACCTTTTAAAATAGAGAGGTTACCCCCTGGTGTCATTTTTAATACCACACAAACTAATTCACTGCAGGGCTTAACCATGCCATTTAGGTTTATCATTATGTACTCACAATCTTTGTTATAAAATGCATAGGTGTTCTGACAAGGGTAAAATACTGTCCTTTTTTTTAATACTGTAATTACTAGTGATTGAAACCTACTTCTAAATCTAACATCACAATATAACTTCATACACATCTACCAGTATTCACGTAACTTTAGGTTTAGTTCTTCAAACACACTAAACAAACAGTTTTCCCTCGGACACTTTTATGTTGATTGTTCATTTCCGTTTTCTCGCAAATTGCTAATTACCAAAACGTTAATCGGTATCTTTATTTTTCTAGTGCCTACATATCAATTATTTTACAGTCTATGAATTCAGATAGAAAAAAGGGACAAATAGAACATAGCAAAACCTCTAACAATCTATGAAGCCATACAATCATCAATCAACACTTAAGGAATGTTACTAAACTTCAAAAGGGGGAACCAGCCACCATGTATGTTGGCAACAGTTATAGTTTAGCAAATCTAACACTAGAAATTATTATTATTACAAGCTAAGCTATAACCCCAGTAGGAAAAGCTCGATGCTATAAGTCCAAAGGCTCCAACAAGGAAAAATAGCCCATTGAGGAAAAGAAATAAGGAAATAAATAAACTACGAGAAGCAATGAGCAATTAAAGTAAAATATTTTAATATTTAACACTTTAATAAGATCCAATCATTTTTCTGGATGACTAACAGGAAAGTTGAAGGAGTTTCCATTAACCTAATGACTTTGAAACACTTCCTGAATCTGGACAGATCTAAAACTGGTCTTCCCCCTCCTAACTTCTTTGGTACTGGGGGAAGATAGTTGTAACAAGCACAATAAAGGGATTTTGACGAAGGAAAAATCTATTTCTGGGGAGAGACCTGTGACGCTTGGTGAAAAAGTCCTTCTTTACACTTTTTCTGATATAAATCTTCCAAATATACCAGAGAAAGATAAAAGCATGGAATGTAGAGGTTACTACCCTCGCGCGAGCACCTCGTGGGTGTCGTGTATACATCAGGGGCGTGTGAAAACCACTATTCACAGGCTGTCTTCCATTTAGATAACTCCTTCATCAAAGGGAAGGGCCGTAACAAAGACCCCAGAAACCACACTTGGACCACGCCACCGCACCCACACGATCGCCCTCTAGGTCATCCTTCTGTTTTGGACTTGCCCGCATAGTCGTATGTTTTTTTGTGCTCGGTGTTTTTCAAGTGCTTGTCGTTAATTCATCATGACTGACGTTGCTACTTCACCTTTACCAATGTTGTAACAAGCACAATAATGGCTATATCCAGACATAACAGGATGCCAAGCATACCCTGGGTACACCTTAGTATAAGCTAAATGTTGATCAAACCCTATAAATTGGAGCAATACTTAATGCTAATTTTACCCTAGCACATACTGGGTACTGTATACCAGTTTGGATATTGAGATAAAATTCAGATCGAAGGTACCTTCACCTACAGAAGGCACTAGGACAGCAAGACATATCACCTTGATCTAATAGGACCTTTAGGAAGATTTATAGACAGAAAAATCAAGGTAAGTATCATACGTGCACTGTTTACCTAAAGGCTGTGGACCATCTTTACCTATAACTAATAAAAATTCAGATAATTCCTCATACAGAAAATACATGAAATCAACCTTAATTGTCCTCTGTAAAAAAGTACAGTACTGTATTACTCTTATTGTAATAAAGATTGAACTCTTCTTTATAAATCCTAAGCTCTGTCCATAATTAAGATCGTTAATACAATTTACTAACTTAACCCTTTTACCCCTAAAAGACGTACTGGTACGTTTCACAAAACTCATCCCTTTACCCCCATGGACGTACCGGTACGTCCTTGCAAAAAAATGCTATAAAAATTTTTTTTTCATATGTTTGAAAAATTTTTGAGAAAATTCAGGCATTTTCCAAGAGAATGAGACCAACCTGACCTCTCTATGACAAAAACTAAGGCTGTTAGAGCAATTTAAAAAATATATACTGCAAAATGTTCTGGGAAAAAATAACCCCATGGGGGTTAAGGGTTGGAAATTTCCAAAGAGCCTGGGGGTAAAGGGGTTAATAACTTTGCAGCAATTGCCTATGTTGAACACGCTGACATAAGTCTCCTTTAATAGTTTACATATGTAATATGTTTTAATGTTGTTACTGTTCTTAAAATATTTCATTTTAAAACCTTTATGACTTTTCATATGCTTTATTTTATTTCCTTATTTCCTTTCCTCACTGGGCTATTTTTCCCTGGAGCCCTTGGGTTTATAGCATCCTGCTTTTTCCAACTTGGGTTGTAGCTTAGCAAGTAATAATAAAATAATAATAATAATGATAATAATCATCATAATAAAAATAATAATAAAAACCAACAATTCTATCAAAAGTATCTAAAATCTTTTCTTCCTTATGAAAATCAAATTCACATAATAATGTGTACTGTATGTCTACTATATTAATTCATATAAAAAATAAGCATTTAATCACTATTAAATTGGAAGGGTAACAGATGAAATTTGACTTGGAATAACTATAGTCTGCTAAGATCTGTTGCTCATTGAGTTCATGCTTCAACTTAAAAGGAATACAGTATAATTTAAGCATAACAAAACCCTTTCTGGTACATCCCAGAAAATAGTGGGCTACCCTTTGTTCTTGTATTCTTGGTTGTAGTATATAACAAACTTGTGTATGCTATTCCATTCTCACAGGTAAATATACATTATTAGAGTATGTAACTACAGGGGCCTCTATAGAGCGCACACCTCCACCGCGGCAGCTTATTTCTCGACCGTGACCTTGACCTTCCAAAATTTAATCATTTCCAGCTTTATACATAACAGTTAATCCATGAATGTTTCATTGCTCTACGATTAAAATTATTGCCAGGAAGCTGTTCACAAAAAAACAGAGGGTAAAACGTAACCTTCTTCCAACTTCGTTGGCGGAGGTAATGATATTCAAAAATTGGTATTACACAATTAAGATATTTTGTTCTATCATTGTGGCAAGGAAGAACTATGTCTTTTCCAAAAAGTTAACTTTAATATTATACTCATTTCTTCTAGATTCATGAAATAGTGTCACAGATAACTATAATAGATGACTTCTTACTGTTCTTACTTACATGAATATTGCTTGCCATACAGTACAGTAATTCAATACAGTATGAAGATATAAAAAATATTGAAATGATTTGCTTTCAAACATACATATATATAAGACTAAACATGATGATTAACACTATGCGTAGTCATCATTCGTAATTAAATCTTTTTATGAAGTCCAAGTTTGTATTCATTCTTGAAAATATTCGATGGCTGACCTAACCTCCAGACTTTTTTAGAAATCCTCATTATTTCTGAATACATTTTAGAGTTATAGTTCAACTAGCAAGACAGGTTAAGCACCGTTAAATCTAGTTGTTATATCTTATATCATGTAAATTCTTATAAAAGACTAATTCAAGAGTACATTAATAACTACAAATCTCTTACATACACATCTTACTCAAGAACCTAAACTAAAAATGGAACATACAAGAGCCATAAACAGTGTTGAAATAAATATGAGGTGTACCTGAAATGTCTAAGAAAGCACAAGACAACAATTCAAAATAATACGACTCTATGACTGAATTGAAAATAAAGAATATCTGTACTCTTAGAACGTGTTCATATACTGAGCTGTGTAACAAAGAACAAATTCCAGCATTACAGGTCCTCAACTTAAAAACTGAAAATAACAAAGACAAGATAAAAAAATACTGTAATATAACAATATTATCTATATATTAATACGATGGCGTGTTATTTATTTTGTGTCACGCTTTAAAGAAAACGGAAATAATTTCATGGTATACTCTTACAAATTTACGCTCCAAAGAAAACGGAAATAATTTCATGGTATACTCTTACAAATTCACATTAGACTTTGATTACTTAACCAAAGCACATCTTATATAGTTTTCCCAATTTTGTCTTAGCACCAGACTTTTTTATAAATATTAGACAAAACAAAAATTGAGTTCTATCAATTTCCACAACCTAGATTATAAAACTAATCTTGGGACATTTTATTCAAACATGTTTAGGTTAGGAACAAGATAATTAGTATTGAAAATATTTTGTGTAATTTACAAGGGTTCCACTAGTATCATTTAATACCGTAAGCAAAACAATTGTAACAACCTGATATCTATTTCATATGAAACCTGACTATTTGTTGACTTTGGTTGCTGGAAATCATAGGCATGGAATTCAGGTTAGGCCTACCCTAGGACAAAAGTTAACAAAACTGGACTTACAAATAATTCGATTTACAAACAGCTTCTTCGAACTAATCAAGTTTGTAAGTTGAGCACCTTCTATAATCCAAAATTAAATCTTGACTTGTGGTCAATTAGGTGCTTTTTGTCTTTCATCTGGAAGAGGAAGAAAGTTACCAAGATCGAGAAAATTTACCAAGTCGCACGATCGAGAAAAATTTATGTAGGGGTCCGTTTAATCTCATCTGTAATAACTTAGTGAATCAGTTTCCACATTTGGAAAGGGTATGCTCTTTATGCTCTTATAACCCAAAAATAGTTCAACTAATCACGTCATAAAATGGATACTTATACAAGGACAAGGATCAAATCCAATCGGATGAAGCACATAATTTCTTCTGATAATGGTTTTAAAATATATTCATCAAATCTTGAGCCATAGGAGACCAGTTAACACTTTTACCCCCGGGGTATTTGGAAATTTCCAACCCTTAACCCCCAAGGGGCTATTTTTTTCCCAGCACATTTTGCGGTATATATTTTTTTTAAATTGCTCTAACAGCCTTAATTTTTGTCATAGAGAGGTCAGGTTGGTCTCATTCTCTTGGAAAATGCCTGAATTTTCTCAAAAAATTATCAAAAATAGGAAAAACAAATTTTTATAGCATTTTTTTGCAAGGACGTACCGGTACGTCCATGGGGGTAAAGAGATGGCTTTTGTGAAACGTAGCAGTACGTCCTTTGGGGGTAAAAGGGTTAAGTGCACACAACTCTGGTGGTCGAGGCTAGAATCTGTCTCAAAGCATTGACGTTCTCTCTTAAACATTTTTTTTCTTCAAAGTTATATTTACTAAATGTCAATTTAAAAAAAGGTTGGAGCTTATCAAACTTTCGTCTTGAATTATTCATTACACACCAAAGGATTCTAGTTTTCAATCTACAAACTTTGTCTCTTCGGGCAAACAAATGAACAATGCTTCAAATATATTCACTTCTGCCGATTAATTTGTTCAAAGAATAAATATTCTGAGAACTCGCAAAACAATTTCTTAGGTTGTCAATAAGATTTGATTTGAAATAACTTGAATAAGATTTCCATTCTCAAGGAACACAAAAAAATTGTCAACGAATGATGCTCTAACAAGCATATAAAATCATAAAGATAATTGTTTTCTTTTTTAACACAAATGATTACCCAAGCCGATGTTATTCAAACGTAGACAAGATCCTACTTTGACTCGACCTTATTGTAGGGAGTTCCCAAGGAATACCCAAAGTACAATGTACTATTGAAAGCTCAATCTAAATATTTCCTCCAGGCATAGCCACCTACCAAAGGACCATAGTGGTTCACAGTTTTGATTTTTCACCCACATTTGAAACTGAAAGATAATTTTCGGCAATGTAGAATTGTGTAGGTGAATTGGATGTACAGTATGGTGACATTTCCTAAGTGTTTCCATTTTTCAAATGCTAATCAATGTTAGAATATCCTTCGATTGCTTGTAATGATGAGGGAAGTTTGTTGCTTTTTCTATTATTTTCATTAGATTTCCGAAAAACAAAGAACGAAAGTTATAAAAATATAAAAAACTGGTCAACATCTATTACTTATCTGGTTGGCAGTTTCTGTTAAATCTTCTTTTTTTATTTTCTAGTTAACAAGTTGAATAAATGATGAGTACAGTGATACCTCTGGATACGAAAGTTTCTGCTTACGAAAAATTCAGGATACGAAAAGCGATACAAAGATTTTTATGCCCCAGTATACGAAAAAAATTTCAGGATACGAAAAACTTACGAGATCCCAACTCGTCGCCGAGAGTACAGTACCTTTTTTTTTCAGGGTATCAACCCTTAATTTAGGTGTACAGGTAACTATACACCTTCACTGATCCAAATGCTTTACATACAGTAACTTAACTTTTATACAGTAGTAAACAAAACGGACCGTTTTCTTAGGGCTTGGAGGGGATAACTAGGCTATAACTACAATATTGAATAATCTCATGGTGGTTTCTGGAATGGATTAGGCTGTTTTTAACGGTTGGGTTGATTATTGAATGTTAGAAATGGCTGCATTGCATGTTTATTACTACAGTTTAGCATGTTTATGAAAGAAAAGGTGTCTTTTCTTAATGCTTGGAACGGATTAGGCTATTTACATGTAAAACGCGACTCAGGATACGAAAAAATCAGCATACGAAACCGCATCCTGAACGGATTACTTTCGTATGCTGAGGCATCACTGTATTATTATAATTTCCACTTTCTTGAAAACCTACAGAACAAAAGCTTGAAGGTTGTAATTCATAGGCAAGTTAATTCAATATTTTTTATTTACAAATCTACAGTACTACAAATTTAATTGGCAACATATAACTGCAATTCATGAAGCTATTATAACTTGGCATCTAGTAAATCTAATAATAACTGCAGTAACTAAGCTGTGGTCTTGTGTAATGGAAGTACGTACACAAACGTACTTACAGGTACGTGGCACGTACATACTTACAAGTATGTGGCACGACCTGCACTTACAAGTACGTGCACGAACATACTTATGAGTACGTACACGGACGTACTTACTAGTACGTGCATGGACGTACTTGCAAGTAAGTACACGTATGGGCACAAACGTACTTGCAAGTAAGTACACGTATGTGCACGACATACTCGCAAGTACGTACATGTACGTGCACGAACGTACTTACAAGTACGTAAACGTACGTACTTCCAAGTACGTAAACGTACGTACTTCCAAGTACGTAAACGTACGTACTTACAAGTACGTAAACGTACGTACTTACAAGTACGTAAGCGTACGTACTTACAAGTACGTAAGCGTACGTACTTACAAGTACGTAAGCGTACGCACTTACAAGTACGTAAAAGTACGTAAACGTAAGCACTTACAAGTACGTAAACGTACGCACTTACAAGTACGTAAACGTACGCACCTACAAGTACGTAAACGCACGTACCTACAAGTACGTAAAAGCACGTACTTACAAGTACATAAACGCACGTACTTACAAGTACGTAAACGCACGTACAGTACTTACAAGTACGTAAACGTACGTACTTACAACGCAAAGCGGAAAGAAATGTGCACCCAACACACCTTTGGCTGAGAACAAGACAGGGGAAATAAATATTTGTCATTATCTTTCAGCCATACAAAGTAGAGCCTTTCAAAGCTAGAGATGAAATTTCTGAAACATTATCAATACCTAGTCACTAATAAATTGCACTAAATAGTAATTTCTTTACAGAATATATCTCTGAATTACAAACTTCACAAGTGATGCTGTTATGGAATTTGCGTTGATTAATCGAACCCAGCAAGAATGTCTGATTTATCTAACAGAAAATTAGGAGAAGAAATTATTGTGCAGTTTCGAGATTTATGGATTATTTGAACCTAGCAAGAATGTTTGGTTTAATATTTAAAATAAAAATGGGAGAAAAACATTTTTGAGACGAGAATACAAAACTAAATACAGTTGTTTCAAAAGAAGGCAGTAAACTTTCTTCCTTCTTAAAATTAAATACCGTACTGTACACTGTTCCCAACTTACATAAACTTACAAAAGAAAGAATTCCATTGAAATGTAAGGGAGATTTGTTAAAAAATATATGTTGTATTTATAAAGCAGGTGAAAACAAGCCGTTTAAGTTATGTAGAAATAAAAGGGACTTTCTCCAACTCAGCAGACAAAATAACAGAAGTTAAAGAGTATACCAACACGACACTCTCTTGGCAGTGTTGCATATTGCAAGAGTTCCTTCAAAGAAACTGAACTATACAATCTTATCTACTTTACCTATGTTAGGATATTTGAAGAGGGAACATGGCAGAAAAGTGAGAGAGAAGGTGCTAGAGAGTAATTCAAGATGGGCTTCAAAATTCTAACATTACTTAAAAATAATGAACTTTACCGTAAAAAACAAGCTGGATAAACAAGATGCATCACTTATGAATTTGTATTGTCCTCATAACAATGCTTTTACATCAGTAAAACATGCATATTAATGGTACGTCTCACCAAAGTCTATACTGTACTGTAAGCAATGTGGCGTCAAGTGTTGCCCCATCAAAATATGTAGTTAGAATGACTTTACCACATTATAACCCGACATGCTATTGTAGTGTCATATACCAACTTATCGCATACACAAACTGGCCCCTGTTAGACTGAAATAATCGTAACTCACTTTGCTACATTCATGATAAACCCATGTTAACTTTCATACCGAGTTTATCAAAGGTTCATGAAATTTGCATCAGTATATTGGTAGTAAATCCTTGGATTACAACGGTTTAAACATTCATCGTAGTTCCTCTCTTACTAATGTCCTTGTGTATATTTTAAGTCTGAGTTATGGTTCCTTGTCATATGTTCGCATATCCTAGATTATGAATGATTTTAATATTGCGTTAGCATATGCGAGTGACTTTGACGCTTACGTACAATGCTGTATCTAGCCGCAGTAGGGCTTGCATCAATACGAGAGTTAGGAATGCATCTCCGTTGTAATCCAAAGATCTACTGTACATTGACCGTCTAATTTTAACCTTAGTTGAAAATCTTAATCTGTAAGTCCTTTCCCATAATCTCAAGTTCTAAGGGATATAAAATCTTAAAAAATAAACCAGGAGCATTGAAAATATGATGCAAATAAAATTACCAAAGCAGAATTGAAAATGAAAACATTCAAAAATGTAAATCACCAATAATTTCTTGAAGCAGTATAAAGGTTAGAAGGCAAAGGGGAGACACAAACTTCTACTTTGTACTCTGACAACCTTAAGATCTAATAACGCAAGGTTATATCACACTGCCCACCAACTCAAAAGAGGACCAAAATCAAAATAAAAATGACTTATAAGCAAACATTTTTCTGTAAAACTGTTTTACATATCAATGGGTATTCAGCAGTGAGGTCCAGTTTCAGAACATATGTTTCTGCCAAAACATTTTGCTAAAGTTAAATTCTAATACAGAAGGTCCTCAACTTACAAAGGTCCCGAGATACACAAATCCAAAAACGAATCATAAATCTCTGATATTGTATCAAAAGTTCATAATGAAATACTGTAACTTAACCCTTTTACCCCCAGGCTATTTGGAAATTTCCAACCCTTAACCCCCAAGGGGTTATTTTTTTCCCAGCACATTTTGCAGTATATATATTTTTTTAAAATTGCTCTAACAGCCTTAATTTTTGTCATAGAGAGGTCAGGTTGGTCTCATTCTCTTGGAAAATGCCTGAATTTTCTCAAAAAATTATCAAAAATATGAAAAAAAAAATTTTTATAGCATTTTTTTTGCAAGGACGTACCAGTACGTCCATGGGGGTAAAGGGATGAGTTTTGTGAAACGTACCAATATGTCCTTTGGGGGTAAAAGGGTTAAATTTGTAAGTTGAGGATTTTATGTAATTGCATCGTTCTTAGAAATGTCTGCTTCTGCCAAAGCGTTCTGCTCACACGCTATTTCAACTGTAAAAATTTGCGTCATATTTACATTTTATTTTCGTTCTGATTTTCCACTTCTGGAAATGCTACGATAAGTTAAAGGGATTTAGCTAAACATTAACACCTGTTCGTAATACTAGGTATGCAGTTAATTCTAATAGTCATGCCTTCTCCATCATATGGCTCAATACTATACAGTATTCTAGAAGTTTTATTCAAGCTGTGATCAAGTTGTGGAATGTTCTTCCTAATCAGGTAGTTGAATCAGTGCAATTTCAAAAGTTCAAACTTGCAGCGAATGTTTTCATGTTGAACAAGCTGATATAGGTCTCTTTTAATAGTTTATATATGAAAAATCTATCTTAATGTTATTACTGTTCTTAAAATATTTCATTTCAATTGTTCATTCCTTCTCCTGTCATTTATTTCCCTTCCTCACTGGGCTATTTTTCCCTGTTTGAGCCCTTGGGCTTATAGCATCCTGCTTTTCTAGCTAGGATTGTAGCTTAGTTAATAATAATAATAATAATAATAATAATAATAATAATCATAAGATTTCTATAATCCTGGCTTTAAAAAAGGCTTTGAACTGCTCCGATACAATACTTCCCGGCAGTAGGCATATACAGTACAACCACTATGAAGCATAGAACAAAATACCTCACCCCACGCAGATCACTCCGGCAGAAACGTACGAGTCCGATGACGGATGAAACAATTACTTGTGCTGAGAGACCCATGGATGTGTGTGACCAGTTCATGGAAAAATATCCAGTAAAGAAATTACTCTTCTACATTAAAAACAACTCGTCAAGCGTTGATCGATTAATTAACGTCTCCTTTGCGCTAGAGAGCACAGGCATTAGTAAAACATACCAAAATCACTACAATATACAGGAACTGCTAACCATTTTACAAAATTGTTCAAAATAATAATAATAATAATTGATTCTTCACCAACTGAATCTTTCTCTTACATTGTAACCCATAACCATATATGAAATGCTCACAAAGATACTGTTTATTACGTGCAAAGATAATTGGGTGCATGTGCACAATGGCTCGCATATGGGTATTTGAAATGTACGCCTACGTAGGTAAGTAGCCCCATACATTGTAAGCACAATCGTTCACATTTCAAGTAAATCACCTATTTAATCGCAGCCTTACACTTCAGTTCTAAGTGGGTGACAAGTGACCAAGTTACATGCTCTAAGATAAAAAGAACATCTTCGCAAAATAACACCACGTAAAACCTATCTCTCTCACGTTACTAAATCCTTTCATTTGGAATAAAAAATTCCCAATACCATATACTGCACGATAAAACAATGAAATTGGCATCTTGATCTCTAACGACAGTCTTCCTCACTATCCATGAATTAAGCTCGGAGGCTCCTTGAACACCTGTCTTATTACAACAAAAGAATAAACTTACAACCACTGAACAGACTATCTTGGACCTATCACTAACTTCTAGGAAAAGTAACCATAAGGAAAGGGAAAACTCTGCGAATCCACGAAGCCTGATTTCCTGCGCTAGTTTATCAACATTGATGCTGTATGTAGTAGGTTCTCTAGATCCCATTTTCAACAGTCAAAAACCTTTTCCTTACTTTTCAAGAGTAACATCAAAGCCTCAACAAGATGTAAAGGACGATTCTGCTGCCTACATTATCATAACCTCAATGCTACATTGACAACTTGGGGTGCTTATTCAAGAAGACAAAAGACTCATGGATGGTAAAAAAGAGAACTTTTTTTATCTACTAATACAAAAAGTTCTGGTTCCGTATGACAGTTTTTCAGCAGCCTTTATAATTGAAAACTTTAGAATCCTATAGTGGCCCACTACACTCAGTGAACTTACAAAATATACCTTACTATTGAGCCAATGAGAGCTTCACTATCACTAAAATTTGAGTTAAGAAATGTAGTCAGGATACTTCAGCACTAAGAACAACTTGTAAGTAAGCCCTATAAAACAGAGTTTGAGTTGACCGCTCTTTGTCCTAAACGACAGCACACCAGATTCTGGCACAGTACCTCAAAGAGACTCTATATCGATTAGAATGCTGCTCTCTATTTTAATCCCCTTCCGATGCAAGTAAATATTTGGCTGTACATAAGGAGGGGGTCTGTCCTATAGAAATTCATATTTTCACTGTTTCTCTCCACACTACAACTAGGAACATATACAGAAAATTATATTATGAGAGATGTTGGCTTGTAAAGGGGCTCTCCCAACTTCAGAAGAGATAATATCTTTATCATTTCAAAGTAAAGTATTTACAAGGTCACCCACCTTAAATCGAAGTGCAACGCTTCGTACGAACAATGGTTTGCTGAAAGATAATTTCTTTGGATAATTTTTCATATTCATTTAAGTACAAATTGCACAGTAAAGACCAGTTTAAGATTACATTTTTCTTACACCAAAATGACCAGACTCAAAAAATAAGGATTTATTCCGATTCCATTTTACCTTGGCCAAGCTCACAATGGATATTCTAACATTGCATTTGGAATGACAGAATTGGGACTTATAATAGTCAGCTACTTGTCTTGTACTTGAGGAAAAAATAGTATTGCTTTGTACTGTAGTGTAATACATTTTTGTAATAATTTGATACCTACTTCTAACCAAGGGGGATGTTTTCGAGTCGATGTGTATGTTTAAAAACAGTCCTCAACTTACATACATTCAGGGATACAAAGACAGATTCAATTGAAATCATAAATTTCAGATATTGTTTTGAAATTGCATAATGAAATACTGTATTGAAATAATATCACGTAATTTAATGCAGTAAGCAAGGGGATATCTGCAATATGAAACTGGATTATTTGTCGACTTTTGCAGCTGAAAATAATAAATTTCAGATATTGTTTTGAAATTGCATGATGAAAAACTGTATTGAAATAATATCACGTAATTTAATGCAGTAAGCAAGGCGATATTTGCAATATGAAACTGGATTATTTGTTAACTTTTGCAGCTGAAAATAATAAATTTCAGATATTGTTTTAAAATTGCATAATGAAATACTGTATTGAAATAATATCACGTAATTTAATGCAGTAAGCAAGGGGATATCTGCAATATGAAACTGGATTATTTGACGACTTTTGCAGCTGAAAATTGTGGGTATGCGAGTTAGACAAAGCCAACCCTAGGCCAAAATCTAACAAAATTCGACCTACAAAAGCTTCTTGGAACATATTTTGTAAGTTGAGAACTTCCTGTATGTTTAGGTTTGTCGATGAAGTTAACTTTCAAGATACCCCAACCCCTTTATAAAAACAAATAAATTAACCTAGATATTTATTACCGGTAGGTATGATTTCCCAATTTTTTCAATATAACTCTGGTAACGACACCGTTTTTCCACCATTTTTAATATTTCTCATTCTAAATAGTTATTTTTCAGTTTGCCTTATATATAAGACAAAGCATAAATTGGCACTTTTTTTTTTATTTGAATTTTCTTCTATACTGTACTTATGTAACCAAATTACTATCCATATTTGGTAAAAGTCTGAAACGACAAAATATTTGAAATTTAAGTCTGAAAAGACTTTGTAGAATCAAAAGATTTTCAGGCAACATACGTAAATTAATGAAAAAATATTATGAAAATGAAGACTTCACTAGAAAGCGTATTTTAAATCAGAATGATTTTTATAACCCAGTGATAAAGAATGAAAAAATGAACGAAAATTGTAACGAACACTTTAAAGGAAAAATAATATTGCAAATATTTTCAGAAAATCATATTTTATGCAGATCATTTTAAAGATTTTAAGATTGGATACATAGCTATGAAAGGTTTAAGAAAACAGGAACTGGGGGAAAAAAAAAATGGATCGGAGTGTATAAAGGTCACGAATAAACGCACACGTTACGTTTTTCGATGGTTTACTTGCTTTATACAAACAAATGAAAACATAAGCATGAACAAATGATACAGATAGAGTTTCCAGACAAAGCTAACTAAGACATGACCCTTGCCACAAAGAATATAGAACCACAATAAAGTACTAATATATTAGCACAGTTCAAATGCTAATATATTAGCACAATTCACACAGCAGTTTCATAGCAGTAATCGACTACTAAAGTAACATAGAGAAGAGCATTTACGCCAAACCTTTGGGAATTACCCGACATTAGATTTTACAGACCCCCATTACCCAATCCTGTACATCTGGAATTTTCCCATTATTTGGAACATTCTTGATTCTTCTTCTTTCAAATTAAGTGCAATTGGTTTTAAAGCTCGTACATTTACTCATAACATACACGGCTGGACTGTTGGTTTTCAGGTAATTCACACCAGAGGCAAGTAAAACTTTTGCAGTATTAATACCAGTTTAAAGGATTAAAGGCTAATCATGAATGGCAGAGGCAAGGGACAGTGACATTGCCCTAGCACGCAGGACAATACCCTTGAGACTGACCGTATATACATATGATCAGTGCCCACGCCCGCTCTCCACCCAAGCTAGGACCAAGGAGGGCCAGGCAAGGGCTGCTGATGACTCAGCATGTAGATTTATAGGCTCCTCGAAAACCCCCATCCTCAGCTCACACGAATGGTGAGGTTGCAGCGACAAAGGAAACGAACGAGTTTGAGCGAGACTCGAACCCCAGTCTGGCGTTCACAAGTCAGGGACGTAATCAAATTGGCCACCACAAAAAGATGATGTAAACTTTACATCACGAACAGCAAGTCTGCGATATGACTTACAAATGTGCAATGTTTCTTAGCCAATTTCATGAGATTCTGATGATTTCTTTTTATCCGATAATATCTAATACCTTTTCCCTTCAACGACAAAAAGCATGCGGGAACTACTTTAGAATTTACTTGCTGTTTGGCTGACTGATACATACAATGGAACCTCTACATACAATCTTAATTTGTTCCGGGAACTGCTTCGTATGTTAAAACAGTCGTATGTTGGAGCAAATATTCCATTAAGAGTACACTGTAATTTGTATAATTCGTTCTACAGCCCAAAAACCTAAGATAACTCCTTGATAAATTACTATACATAATTACACATAACAATAATATAATTAATACAATTGCATTATATAAGACATGTAAAAAAGAATAATTATAAGGAAATAAAAAAAGGGTGTTTTTATTGTCACTTTACCTTAGAGACAGGCCAACGCAGGTGTAGGAATTGCTATGCAGGAGGAGACGGACGGTTGGCAAAGAGGTAGAGATGGTGACTGCGATAACGTACCATAACTTCCTCTAACTTACACTACGTGAATTTTAACCTAAATTAGCTTACAGTATTTACTTTTTTTTTATTTTTATATTCTATATTTTTTTTTACATTTTTTTTCTTTTTGATTTTTAATTTTCATCACTATCACTCAATTCAGTATTAGTTTTCTTTGCTTCACTTTTTTTCGCTTCATCACGATCACCAGACCACTTCGTAGATTTTTTAAAGAAACTATTGAGATAAAGCTGCTTGGTACGACTTTTCAGAATTTTTCTGAAATGGGTTAAGCAGACATCATCAAATTGCGAAACTACATGGCAAACCTGAAGTTTCCGTGGGTGATACTTATCAATGAAATCAACCACGTGTTGACGATGTGCTAACATCTCTTTTATTTCAGCCGAACTTAAGATGTGCTCTACCTCCTCGATGTCCTCCGACTCACTCAGCTGCGCTTGGAACTAATCATTCTGCATGGCTTGCAGCTCCTTGAGTTCCTCGATGGTGAGCTTTTCATGATGCTCCTCGACGAGTTCGGTGATGTCATCTTCATCCACCTCCTGACACATGGACTTGCCAAGGGATACAGTCTCTTCTACGTCTTCCTCTACGGCTAGCACAGGTTCAGGCTCGGGGCCAAAACCTTCAAAATCTCTGGGAGAAACAGCATCAGGCCAAAGCTTCTTCCAAGCTGAATTCAGTGCCCGTCGAGTTACTCCCTCCCAAGTCTGATCTATGATCTTCAAGCAGTGCACGATATTGAAATGGCTCCTCCAAAATTCACGCAAAGTTAAGTTGGTACTTTGCGTGACATTAAAGCACTGCTTAAATAAATGCTTGGTGTAGAACTTCTTAAAATTGGGGATAACTTGCTGGTCCATGGGCTGGAGGGTAGGGGTGGTATTCGGTGGAAGATACAGCACTCTGATAGACTTGAACTGGTCGATGATATCATCTTCGAGTCCTGGGGGGTGAGCGGGAGCATTATCCAAGCAAAGCAATCACTTTAAAAGCAAATTACTCTCCTGAAGGTACTTCTTGACAGCAGGGCCAAAAACTTGGTTTACCCATTCAACAAAGAAATGCCTAGTAACCCAAGCCTTAGAATTAGCACGCCAGAAAACATGCAGCATGTCCTTATTGACTCTACACGCCTTAAATGCCCACGGGTTTTCGGAATGATAAACCAGTAACGGCTTTATTTTGCAGTCCCCGCTGGCGTTGGCACATAAGGCAAGAGTCAACCGATCCTTCATAGGCTTATGTCCAGGTATTTTCTTCTCTTCGGCGGTGATGTATGTTCGACTAGGCATCTTTTTTCAAAACAGACCGGTTTCATCACAGTTCAACACCTGCTGCTCTACGTAGCCTTCATCCTTCATGATCTTTTTGAACTTCTTAACAAAATCGTTAGCAATCTTGGTGTCCAAACTCGAAGCCTCTCCCTGCCGAACAACTGATTGAAGCCCGGTCCGTCTCTTAAATTTCTCGAACCAACCGCGAGACGCCTTGAATTTCTCCGTTGTAGGATCGGTTGAACTCTCCCCCGCGTCACCCCCAGAGCCCGCCGCCTTCAAGTCACAATAGATAGCGCTGGCCTTCTCACAAATGATTGTTTCAGTGATCGTATCGCCAACAATCTCTCTGTCCTTTATTCATATCAACAAAAGGCGTTCCATCTCTTCCAGGGTAGGGCTGCGACGTTTTGATATAATGGTGATCCCCTTTGATGCTCTGACTGCTTTAATGGCTGCCTTCTGCTTGATGATCGTCAAGATCGTAGACATATTCCAGCCATATTGTTTAGCCAGATCACTCACAGGCACACCGCGCTCACGTTTTTCTATAATTTCTTGCTTCCATTCTAATGAAAGTATTGCCTTCTTACTTTTCTCACCATTACTAATGCCTGTACCGAAACTAAGCTTCTTAGGACCCATGATTTTACGTAAAATAAAAAAGGAAATGTGAGAAAAGGAAGATAATAAGCACTGTTAATAACGGACCAAACAGAGGACAACCACACGATGCGCACGAGAACAGAGAACTGACCAACGCGACACTCAATGGCATCCCTCTGA
The DNA here is from genome assembly GCF_036898095.1 of Palaemon carinicauda. Classification (NCBI taxonomy): domain Eukaryota; kingdom Metazoa; phylum Arthropoda; class Malacostraca; order Decapoda; family Palaemonidae; genus Palaemon; species Palaemon carinicauda. The sequence continues at coordinate 44,057 of NW_027168616.1, forward strand.
CGTGCTGCTGTCTACCGGCGTAAACAAGAAACTACGACCGACGCTTCGAGAAAATTCTACGAGTATGATCTACGTTGGATGTTGGAGCATGACTTCGGGTGTCGAGACGAGAATTTGATTGAATTTTACTTCGGGTGTTGGAACAATCGTATTTAAAGGCAATCGTATGTAGAGGTTCCAATGTACTAAAAAAGGGGTACTTCATGATGTCTACATTGGAAACCCTTTTCATAACAATCTTCCAAGACATAACATACCATAGTGGCTGTGTATGACACAGCGTAAAAATTTGCAAGGTTTTAGCCCTTGAAAAGGATAAGCAGCAACCTGTGCAAAACTGGCCAGTAAAGAGAGTGCGAGAAGAAATTGGATGCTGCAAAGAGGATGTGAGGAGTAACAAAAAGAGGACATAATAAAGAAAGAAAGAATAAGAGGATCTACTAAAGTCCTAGAACTGTCAAATTAGGCCCAGGAAAGACTGCGGTGGTATGGTCATGTGATGAGAAGGGCTGAGCCATACACTATGTAGGGAAGAGAGTGATACATAAGGAGGTGCCTGCAGGTGGGAGAGCGAGAAGACCGAAGCAAAGATGGATGAACGTTTATAAAGATTTGAGAGACAAACAATTGATAAAGAATATATATATGTACGTATGTATGTATGTATGTATACTGTAAATGTATAAATACATCATATTTCATTTGGATATACAGTAATGCCTATTGGAAACCTCCATGTCTCAAAATCTGTTGGACGGGAGTTCGAGAGCTGCTCAAGCTTGATAGGTTTTTTGTAGTGTTTTGAACCAACCCAATGTTCTGAGAAGTCGCATAGCCCACATAGAAATTGAAGTCCCATTTCTGGAAAAATGGCTGAAAGAATACGGCAAAATTGTGCCCCTCAGAGTTGCTAAGAACTACGTTCAGAATTCTAATCGCTGTACTTCCCAGTATAGTAAGAGGCCCAAAGGCTTATGGTCGCCGCAAAGATTCCAGGCGAAATAGGCCCCACCATGTTAGCAGTCGTCACAATCCATCCCCTCACAAATTTCAAACTATACTAAGTAATATCCCTGAAATGCTTCAAGGGGATGTGTTGAGACCGCTGTTAATGCGGGGGACAACAAGATTGCCTTTGATGTCATCAGGAGGTGGGGCTTATTTTGCAAGGAATCTCCGAGGCAATTATAGTTGTTGTTAAAAAAAAAAAAAAAGGCCCAAAAGAATTTGCAAGCTTTACAGTGATACGTTTAATGATAGAAACCAGTAAATGAATATCACAACAGGAAAACTGTGGATATTTCCAACCTAAAAATAAAATAAGAATCTTCCCAAAGAAATACCTTCCAAAAGACAAGTACTCTTCTCCATGATACTACTGGCTCCCACTGTCTTTGATTAGAGTTCTCTTGCTTAAGAGTAAACACTGTTCTATCTTATTTCTCTTTCTCTGGTTTTTCTTTTGAAGTTTTTATAGTTTATGTATGAAAGATCTAATTCAATACTGTTACTGTTCTCAAAACATTTCATTTTGATTGTTGATTACTTCTCCTGTGGTTTGTTTATTTCCTTCTTTCCTTTCCTTTCTAGGTTATTTTTACCTGTTGAAGTCCTTGGGCTTATAGCTTTTTGCTTTTTAAACTAGGGTTATAGCTCATCTTGTAATAATAATAATAATAATAATAATAATAATAATAATAATAATAATACTGCTAGAATGTTATTGGGACCTTTAACTGGCCAGACAATACTACATTGGATCCCTCTCTCTGGTTAGGGCGTATTTTCCCTTTGCCTACACATACACTGAATAGTCTGGTCTATTCTTTCCCCCATTCTCGTGTCCTCATACTTCTGACAACACTGAAATTACCAAAAACCATTCTTCTTTGCTCAAGGGGTTAGCTACTGCATTGTAATTGTTCAGTGGCTATTTTCCTCTTGGTAATGGTAGAAGAGACTCTTTAGATATGGTAAGAGCTCTTCTAGGAGAAGGACGCTCCAAAATCTAAATACACAACTGTTCTCTAGTCTAGGGTAGTGCCATTGCCTCTGGACCATGGTCTTCCATCTTGGGGTAGAGTTCTCTTGCTTGAGGGTACACTCTGGCATACTATTCTATCTTATTTCTCTTCCTCTTGTTTATTTTTAAGTTTTTAGTTTACATATAACAGCTTTATTAAATGTTGTTACTATTCTTGAATATTTTATTTTAGTTGTTCATTACTTCTCTTGTAGTTTATTTCCTTGTTTCCTTCCCTCACTTTGCAAATTTTCCCTGTTGGAGCCCTTGGGCTTATAACATCCTTCTTTTCAAACTGGGGTTTAACTTAGCTAGTAGTAGTAGTAGTAGTAGTAGTAGTAGTAGTAGTAGTAGTAGTAGTAGTAGTAATAATGAAATGCTTCCAAAATATAAGTAATTCTCACCATGAAATGAAATCTGAAACATAAGTAATCCATCCCATGAAATGTCCAGAAAAAATATAAATAATCTTTCCCATAAAATACCTCACAAATAACTTTCCCCCATGAAAAGCCGTCTGAACGACAAGTAATCTTTTCCATGATATACCTCTCGAACGAATAACCTTCCAAATGAAATGCCTTCCAAGAGATGATTAATGTTCCCCAAGAAATGCCTTATGAATGAATAATATTCCCCCATGAAATGCCTTCTGAAATATAAGAAAACTTCCCTATGAAATGCCTTCCGAAAGATAAGCATTCTTTTCCATGAAATGCTTCCAAAAGATAAGAAAACTTCTCCATGAAATACATTAGTAAGATAAGGAATCTTCTCCCTGAAATGCCTTCCGAAAGATAAGTAAACTTTTCCTTGAAATGCATTCCAAAAGATAAGAAAACTTCTCCATGAAATACATTAGTAAGATAAGGAATCTTCTCCCTGAAATGCCTTCCGAAAGATAAGTAATCTTTTCCATGAAATGCTTCCAAAAGATAAGAAAACTTCTCCATGAAATACATTAGTAAGATAAGGAATCTTCTCCATGAAATGCCTTCCAAAAGATAAGAAATTTTCCCCATGAATTGTCTTCCGAAAGATAAAAAATCTTCCCCATGAAATATCTTCCAAAAAATAAGAAAACTTCCCCATGAAATGCTTTATGAAAGATAAGTAATCATCGCCCTGAAATGCCTTCCAAATGGATAATATCCCCCTTGAAATGCCTTACGGATGATAAGTAATCTTCTCCATGAAATACCTTCCAAAAGATAAGTAATTTTTCCCATGAAATATCTTCCATAAGATAAGAAAACTTCCCAATGAAATGCCTTCCAAGAGATAAGAAAACCTCCCCATGAAATGTCTTTCAAAAGATAAAATAAACTTCCCGATGAAATGCCTTACACAAGATAAATATTTAACCTTCCTGAAATGCCTTCCAAATGAATAATCTCCCCCTTGAAATGCTTTCCGAAAGACAAGTAATCTTCCCCCCATGAAATACCTTACGAATGAATAACCTTCCCCATGAAATGCCTTACGAATGAATAACCTTCCCCATGAAAGGCCTTACGAATGAATAACCTTCCCCATGAAAGGCCTAACGAATGAATAACCTTCCCCATGAAAGGCCTTACGAATGAATAACCTTCCCCATGAAAGGCCTTACGAATGAATAACCTTCCCCATGAAAGGCCTTACGAATGAATAACCTTCCCCATGAAATGCCTTCCAAATGAATAATCTTCCCCTTGAAATGCTTTCCGAAAGACAAGTAATCTTCCCCCCATGAAATGCCTTACGAATGAATAACCTTCCCCATGAAATGCCTTCCAAATGAAAAGTTAGGAGTATCCAAAAGTGAGCAAGGCTCCTGGTGGAAAAGACCGAATTTAAAATGTCTCAAAAGATAGGCGATTAACTCTGACATTCACATCTGGACCTCAAATATTTACTCTACAATCTTCTGAAACTCTATATCATATATATGTACTGTAGTGTACTGTACTCCAGGTCTTTAAGATTACATACAAATACTGTATATTCAACTTTTAAGTCTTTTTACAAACTATGGATTAATGGCATTATACATACAACACTTGCTATAAATGACTGGTATGCATATAAGGTAATGTTATGTATAAACTTAAAACAAATGTATATACTTCATTTAACAGTGTATAGAAAAGTGCATGCAGACACATGTAGAGTAAATATATAAATTGATCTGTATAAGTAATTAACAGACGTAACTGAATAATCTACGATACATATTCCACAAACAGCCCAATGTCTTGTGTACCTTGATAAAATCAAAATAGAAGGTCTCAACAACTTTCAATACCAGATTAATGTAACACTACATATTGTTTTACTTCTTCCTAAATAAAAAATTAAAAGTTTTACTTCTTCCTAAAAAAAAAAAAAAAAATAAGTAACAATTCAAGTTAAAGATATCCATTTAAAAAAAAAAAAATCCATAAAATTTAGTTCGGTTAACTTTGCCTTCAATCAGCACCTAACAACACAACAACAGCAAACGTACATCAAGATATGTGGGTCATTATAACCCTGAACTTGTTGCTATTATCAGAAACGAGGTCTTTATCATGGAGTAGACGACCCATACATCGAGGCCGAGCTGTTAAGAACTGACCGAGATAAACCGATTCCATACAATAATTTCTGAGACTTACTAAAACTATTAAAAGGTTAGATAAGTTCCTCAAATCTCATTCATACCAATGTGCACTTATTTTTTTTTTTTTAATATGTACTTGACTCGCATACACTTCTTTACCCAATTTTTTTAACATACTGTATTTGAAATTAAGAGGTTTTCTTCTATACATACAGCATATTATGTTCCCTTTACACCCATGCCAAGATTATTTGCAAACAAAGAACTTATAAGTTAAAAAAATACAGTATTGTACTAACTTGTATGATGTGAACAAACCTCCTGTTTCTTGCAACATTGAGCCCCAATGCCAAACAGACCCAAATTAAAACTCTCAACTCAAGAGCCAAGGTCGGAGAAGATCGATCAATAACAACTTCGGTTGAATGTCTAAAGTATTGGTCTCTTTTTGCCAGTCTTCTACCACGAGCTTTTTGTATCGAGAGTATTTCTTTGCTATGTAAAATCTGCAGTTAAAACCAACATGGAAAGTTCAAATATCAAGCATGACTTAACTAAAATAATTCATTTATAAGAAATTTCGATACATTAGATACATAATAGATAATAAACTAAAAAAAAAAGTTAGATGCATAAAGAAATTAATAAAAATTACTTGCACAAAAACAAGATGTAACCACAGAGGAATAAAATTTTTTAATAGCAGTACAGTAAGCCATATTCTTTGATATTGGATGTACGCCTTGGATAGTATATGAACTCGTGCTCAGAAAACTAGAAACGAACGTAAAAGTCCCTGTTAACAGCATTCAACTCTTTGAATCCCACGAGACATAATCTACTTTAAGGAACTAAATGACTGTCTTTTGCAACCTGTAATTTCCCGAGTTTTTTTTTATTAGCTACATGTACATGTATAAAATATTTACAAAATATGTAAAATTTCATATTAAGGAAGTAGAAGTTTATTACGCTTTATGAAGACAAATACGGTACTTAGTTCCGAGTTACATGAAATGTACCAATAAAGAGCCTTCGGATTCAGTGCAGAATTTTTCTCGTGCGGGATAAGATTGAAAGAGGGCAAATAATAGTCTGCTTTAATCAGCTACCCAAAACTAGCATTAAGTTTTGCTTTTATTTTTTTTTTGACCCAATCATTAATACATGGTGCTTCGATTCTTAAATTTTGAGGAGTGGATATTGTACTGTATGTACTTTTAGATTAGAGTTTTCTTACTTGGGGGTACACTCGGGCATGCTGTTCTATTTTATTTCTCTTCTTGTTTTTTTTTTTTTTTTTCTAAGTTTTTATAGTTAATGTGTGAAGGATTTAATTTAATGTTGATACTGTTCTTGAAATTATTTATTTTGATTGTTTTTTCTTATCTTGTAGTTTATTTATTTCCTTGTTTCCTTTCCTCACTGCGCTATTTTTCCCTGTTGGAGCCTTCGGGCTTATGGCATCTTGCTTTTCTAACTAGGGTTATAGCCTAGCTTGTAATTATATAAATATCAATTATTATTTAGGTAAAATTTCTAAAAAAAACTTCACATGCTCTGATGGTCAAATAAAAATGGCAGACTTAGATATAATTGAAAAACAATTTTGATATGTCCCAGAATTCCAAAAGTACAAATAGAAGCCCTCGGGGTAATGAACAGTACAAAGCACTCGCTCGATATTGATGCTCAATGTTGCAAGAGTGAGCAATTACTGTACGTACTTTGCGTATATTACGAAAACAGCTATTGACGCTCGATGTTGCAAGAGGGAGCAATTACCGTACGTACTTTGCGTACATTACGCAAACAGCTATTGACGCTCGATGTTGCAAGAGGGAGCAATTACCGTACGTACTTTGCGTACATTACGCAAACAGCTATTGACGCTCGATGTTGCAAGAGGGAGCAATTACCGTACGTACTTTGCGTACATTACGTAAACAGCTATTTCAATGTTGCAAGAGGGAGCAATTACCGTACGTACTTTGCGTACATTACGCAAACAGCTATTGACGCTCGATGTTGCAAGAGGGAGCAATTACCGTACGTACTTTGCGTACATTACGTAAACAGCTATTTCAATGTTGCAAGAGGGAGCAATTACCGTACGTACTTTGCGTACATTACGCAAACAGCTATTGACGCTCGATGTTGCAAGAGGGAGCAATTACCGTACGTACTTTGCGTACATTACGCAAACAGCTATCTTAAACTAATGTCACATTGGCATGGAAATATTTCAGACAAATGTTGAATATACATAAAATTTGGATTTCAGCAAACATTAACAGCTACATGTACAGCGCGGTACATAAATTGTACGATACAATGATACTCTGCATTACTACATCAAGAATAAAAGGTATTTAATATGGCTGAAGACAGATCTACATTAAGGAATTTAAAATGAAGCTGACAAAATAAGGAATCTTCATACAGTAATTCCATCAACAATGTAAGATGACTCAGTATTGCTAGAAAATTACGACAATTTTCCAATAACAAATAATTTTGCTTAAATTATTAATTTTCATTCTAACTTAACATACTGTATAACAGTAAATTCCATTTCAGTATGATTGTGGCTATGATTAGTTAAGTCATACTAAACTCAAGGCTATTTTCTCTATTGGCTTACAATTTAATTCAACTGCTGCTCAGAGGGGGATTTGGAAAAATCATTGGGGGATTTTGAAAAATCATTGGGGGATTTAGAAAAATCATTGGGGGATTTTGAGAAATCATTGGGAGATTTTGAAAAATCATTAGGAGATTTTGAAAAATCATTGGGGGATTTTGAAAAATCATTTGGAGATTTTGAAAAATCATTAGGAGATTTTGGAAAATCATTGGGGGATTTTGTGAACTGTTCTGGGAGAAGAGACTTGTTAGCATATTGCTCTGGAGATCTATAATGTTCAGATGGACTTTTTAGAAAGTGCTCCGAGGAGGAGAGGGACTTAGCGTAATGATCTGCATTGATCGGCTTGTTGAAATTATCCCCGTGAACTTTTCTGTACTGTTCGCTTGCGAGGCTCCTGAAATATTCCTCCATGGCATTAACCTTCGGAAACTGGTCTGCTAAGGGAACCTTTCCGTACTGTTCTGATGAGTGGGACTTTTGAAAATGTTCGTTGAAGGGCGACTTGGGGCCCTCCCCTGCCGGGGAAGGCTTTGTACTGTTTTCCGCCGGAGCGGACTTGTTTCCGGGTTGATGTCCGACAGAGATGCCAGTCCTGCTGTAGTGTTGCAGCATCACTTCCCCAGCGTGTGTGACAATGTGCTTGTTGAGCAGGTATCTCGTCAGGAACTTTTCCTCGCACACGTTACAAGAATAGGGCTTCTCCCCAGTGTGGCTAATTGAATGTTTCGTTAGGAAATACTTGTTTACGAATGTCTCATGACAAATACTACAGGAAAACGGTTTTTCGCCCGTGTGAGTGCGAAGGTGACTGACCAAACTGATCTTGTGCAGGAAGGTTTTCTCGCACATATCGCAAGCGAAGGGCTTTTCGTCTGCAGGCGTCTTTACCCTCGTCACTCCGCTCACATTTTTTGGCGGGAAGCTCATCTTTGGCATGAATGATGATGGATGTGAGTACAATTACTATTTGTAAACTTTAAAATACAAACTTGAATTAAAGGTACTGTCTTAGAAACTAAGAACCATATACAAAATTCCTACAGTCAGGATGCTGAGAGACACAGCATTCAATTGTTTGTATACAGTATACTGTATTTCCACAAGAACAAAAAACCTACATCAAGGATATTTTCTATCCTCCTTCATAACACTAAGTATCACATGCCAGAACAATAGACACATCAGGTTTAAATTACAGCTGCTTTCATGAAAACCTGCCTTAAGATTCCACACATCAAGAAAAAAAAAAAGAAGAAATACCCAATCTCACAGAGATATCTTCTAAAACAACCAACTCCAGACAATAAGATGGACGATCGATAAGTTTCCGGAGCTTTACGGACAACGGGCGCCAACGGGGTCTCGACAACTTACCGAACCTCGTTCTGCAACGTGGCCCAAATGCTCAAAGTTCAAGGATCTGCGGACAGCACAGTAATGACCGCACGGAGATTGGAGCCAGGGTTAACCGGTGGACCTGACAGAAAAACAAGTCATGTATAAGCATCTTATTTCCAAATGCTTGTGCTGAGAAACTCTTTCAGGCAAGTGAATAGCACCTAACTACTTCATCCATAATAACCACAGTTTTTAGCCATCCTGTGAATGGCATTCCGTATTAAATAAAAAAAAGTTTTACTGGCATTTAAATATTTTCAGGTTCTTTAAATGTCTCAAAACTTATTTGAAGAAGAATCAAGAATTATCCTTGAACATATTAATATTCCCAAATATCTAACTGTTATAGTACTACAACTATGAAAATCAATAAATACAATACAATATTCAAAAACAATTTCAGTTTCATAAATACAAACCTCTTTTTTCTAACACTAGTTTGTTGGCCACAGCACAAACATCTACCAGAGATGGAAAATCATTCCTTGAGAGATGTAATTATTATCATTATTACTAGTTAAGCTACAACCCTACTTGGAAAAGCTAGATGCTATAAGCCCAAGGGCTCCAACATAGAAATATAGCTTAGTGAGGATAGGAAATAAGGAAATAAATAAATATGACAAATTCGTAGACAGTTTTTGGGCTCAAGCCATGTCGTCCTGATGGAAGGTTCCTATAGGTAGCTTTTTTAAGGGATATTTGGCTACAGTGATATTCCCAGAGAATTGACCTTTAGGTCTCCAGAACTCTAACTCCTGGCGCGAATATCCTTAAAATTTCTCTTAAGGATATCGCATAAAATCAGGGGACGTATATCTTGATACGACACATAGCAATCTTCACCCCGAATAGCGTTTTCGTTTCGAGGAGGAAGAGTGGCAAAAATAGAAAGGGAGCTGTTATCAAGGTTACCCTTCCTCCCGTACTACTACAAGTATCTAGATGGTGCTGAATCAAAGATGGTGCTCATGCCTATTTTTGTAGCGATTTCGCACGGTGGTGTTCCCTGTTGATCTAACGTTTTGATCGCTTTTATGAGAATTTATTATGCAATCTCCAGCTTCTTTTGCCTCTGGAAAGTTGAGTATTTATTCTTTACAGTGTATAATTTTTAGCTCCTGCTTCACAGTGAAAACAGAGTAATTTATTGTCTTAAGGAGCTAGGCCTGTCAACGGAGGCGCCATGGGCGCTGTCGTTCGTTATGCAGGTGTTATTTAGTTAGCAGAACGACTTTCCCGGTTGTAATAGCATTAACAAATTATGAAAGCTATTTAGGTACAATCATACTAGAAAAGATATATATTTTATGCATAATTTTCTCTTCCTTTTGTTGATTGTATACGTTAAGAGTTTTGGAAATTTAGGTAATTGAGATCTCGTCTCGTGCTAGGCTACCTAGCCTATGCGCTGTAGTATACTTTCAGACATGATCCCTGTTTACCCTTGGGTATCGTTTTATTAATTCAACAGGAGATAGTACATCTCCTAGAATTATATAACTCAATACTTGTCTCCTGTGGAGATTTAAGGGTACAGTAATCCCTCCTTCCCTCTGAGTGCCGCTGTAGGCGACAACCCTATCTGGTCTTGCTATAGAGTAGTTTACTCCAGCTTGACTAGGCCAGGGTTTTCTGTCTCCCACCTTTGCCGGTGAGATCCCGGCTTTGGTTTTCGAAAGAACCTCAGAGTATTCAGTCTTCCTGCCGGCGGCAGAGCAGCAGGGCGAGTAATCACTCCCCTGCTGGCTTACAGCTGCCGGCATAGGAGGCTAAGCCTCCCTAGACCGCACCTGAAGTGGAAGTATGTTGCCGCCACTTCTCCCCTGCGGTCTAGAAGACTAGTCCTGTGTCGGCAGACCCTAGGCTGAAGAATAGTATTCTTCTGCCGCCTAGGATGTCGCCGATACTGAAACATTGTTTCTCTCTTGTGTGGAGGTGGCGGCAATCCTGCCGCCGCCTTCTACACTTGATAGATTTGGCAGACCCTAGGCTGAAGAATAGATATTCTTCTGTCGCCTAGGATGGCGCCGATACTGAAACATTGTTTCACTCTTGTGTGGAAGTGGCGGCAATCCTGCCGCCTTCTTCTACACTTGATACAGGACCCTTTTCCCTTCCCCTCTGAGTCCTTTAGCGATGAATTAGCCATCGTAATCCTGTGGCCGTTGTCCTGCAATCCCACTGCTTGCTGGGTAGGTTGCGGTGCCGGCCGGGCTCCTATATAAGCAGCTGTTTAGTCACTCAGTCTTTCCCTCATGGACACACGGCTCCGGGAAGGTTGTGCCGGCTATGACGGCTGCCAGTGGGAGACCCTTCTGCTGCGGAAGGTTCTTCAGTCCTCACTTGGACTGCCATCCACATTCCTGAACCTGGCAATGCCGGCAACGGATCTTGCGGCTGGATGGAAGCCTGAATGATACATTCTCCCCTTCCATTTGAACCCTCATTCTGGAGGAGGGCAGTAAGGTTATATACTTACGACCTCATTTATTGTAAACATACATTTTAATAAGGCAGCCCTTCACTCTTGCTTTTTCTCTCTCTGTCAGCTAGTGCCGCCAGGTACTAACCCAGCCGGCAGCATGTCGGCTGGGCCGGTGCCGTCAGGTACTTACTCGGTCGGCGGCATGCCGGCTGGATCAGTACCCCCGGGTACTACCCAGCCAGCGACATGCCGGCCGGCCTGTGCCGCCAGGTGCTAGCCCTGCCAGCAACATGCCGGCTGAACTACAGTATATGCCTATAAAGTAGCTAGTATATTTCCAGTATAGTATATACTGCAGATAGAAAACTATTGTATATATATACAGTAGTTATTTTCCAACATACCTTGTGTATCCTTGTACAGTCTTTTGCCGAGACCAATCCTATATTGAAAGAGTATAATTCCTTCAATGGAAATCAGTTAATACTTACTCCACAATAATAAATAATTAAGAAGGGTCAGTGGCAGTGTACACTTTTTCGATCCCTAGAGGTTAGAACCCTACTCTTTTGAGTTGCCCTGATAAAGGAAACTCTATATCCTTAATATTGGGGGGAGGTCACAGCAATTGACTGGAAGGGATACACAAGTATGTGTCTTTCTCAATTTCTTTCTAGCTTACTATCCTAAGCTATAATGGTTAAAATATTTGCATTTCTGTTTATCATGCGAGATAAACAATCACATACTCATTTAATTTTCCTTTTTTTACAGGAGGAACCCCAGATGAAATGCGATGCGATCTTCTGCAACCATAGGAGTAGGAACTTCTAGTCACAAAGTGTGCAGGTCCCATACCCCCTGCACCATCATTACCGAATTCCTGCAATATTGGGACCCCCAAGTCTGCAATATCTGGCGGACCTTGGTGATCGAAAGTTTCGACGACCCCAAGTCAACGGAGTCGAGGGATGCGGCACGTGAAAAGCGGCGCACGTGGGTAAGAGGGTTCCAGAGGAACTCTCCGGGACCATACCTACCTAACGATAGGATGCGTAGCTTGCTGTTACAGAAAGCAGGTAGTGAAGTTGTTATGCCCCAAGCACAACTCAGACCTCCCTGCGTCCAGATTGCCACAGAGACAGATGTCAGGGAGGCGTTGCAAAGTATGGTCATCCACCAGGAGGTAAGGATGTCGGAAGTGTCTATGGACATTGAAAAGGATCTATTAAAAGTATGATGCCGAGGAGGAGTCTACTCTACCTCTGGAAGAAGATGATGATGTCGAGTCGAAGTTCCTTCCGTCTGTGCCGGCACCGGAGCCGTTGCCCTCAACATCTTCAGCTTCTACCCCTCCATTGGACAACATGAGCCAGGTACTGGCCCATCTTACGGCTTTAATGGAGAACATTCGCAAACGAGGCGAAGCAAGGGAAGCGAGAAAGAGATCCATGAAGCTCCACTTATCGACTCCTGAGGGTCATACAAGCGACCCAGAGTCCAAGACCTCCCACCCTGCTCCAAAACCAATCCCTGGAGGTATGCGGAGTTTATGCCAATTACGAACGGCAAACTCTACATCTCAGAGAAGATGGGAGCTGTCCCCTTAGACGACATCCAGTTTTGGCCAAGCTTTAACGCTTACCCTGATTGCTTCATTCGACTGAAGCATGAAACAATGCCAAAAGAGGAGACGGTACCGAAAGAGGTCATGGTTTTCGACCACGATAAGGCACAGGCTCTCTTGTCAAGTAGCCTGAGAAAGGCAGGCTATTCGGTTTCGAAAGTGTCCGCCTTGAGCAAGAAACACCTTAACTTTCTTGCTCCTGCTTCAATAGCCTTCCCCTTTACGTTGAAGGCATTTAAATCTGTTGCCAAGGCAGTGGAGGCAGGCAAACCATGCCCTGCACTAAAGAAGTGCAGGCCTCTGACGTTAGCCTTGCCCATGCAGGAGAAGGAATGGAAGGAAGTCCACCTAACTTTCTCAGTAGGGAAACTGGACCCAGACATAGCTGGACGACAGTTTAGTGAGAATCTCCCTAAACTTTCTGACTTTCTCTTGTGCAAGGAACAAGAGACGAATGAGAGACTTGCGGCATCTTTATCCCTACAAAACTGTGTAGAGATGTGTGCAGGCCGACGAAGTACCCCAGACATGCTCATGGTCCTGGCCAAAATGCACATGGCCACCCTAGTAAAGGACCTGTATGCTTTCTTGAAGGCAAGGACAGCCTGTAGGTAGTAGGTAGTAGGTTGGCCAGGGCACCAGCCACCCGTTGAGATACTACCGCTAGAGAGTTATGGGGTCTTTTAACTGGCCAGACAGTACTACATTGGATCCTCCTCTCTGGTTACGGTTCATTTTCCCTTTGCCTACATACACACTGAATAGTCTGGCATATTCTTTACATATTCTCCTCTATCCTCATACACCTGACAACACAGATTACCAAACAATTCTTCATCACCCAAGGGGTTATTGCACTGTAATTGTTCAGTGCCACTTTCCTCTTGGTAAGGGTAGAAGAGACTCTTTAGCTATGGTAAGCAGCTCTTCTAGGAGAAGGACACTCCAAAATCAAACCACTGTTCTCTAGTTTTGGGTAGTGCCATAGCCTCTGTACCATGGCCTTTCACTGTCTTGGGTTAGAGTTCTCTTGCTTGAGGGTACACTCGAGCACACTCTCCTATCTTATTTCTCTTCCTTTAGTTTTGTTAAAGTTTTTATAGTTTATATAGGAGATATTTATTGTTGTTACTCTTCTTAGAATATTTTATTTTCCTTTTTTCCTTTCCTCACTGAGCTATTTTCCCTGTTGGAGCCCCAGGGCTTATAGCATACTGCTTTTCCAACTAGGGTTGTAGCTTAGTAAGTAATAATAATAATAATAATAATAGAGAGTTAGTGTTCGCTGCTGCAACAGTGAAACATGAACCCAGGAAGCTGATATCTTCTAACATCTGGGGTAAAGACCTCTTCCCAAACGAAGTAGTCAAAGAGGTAGTCAAGAAAGCCATCACAGAGAATAGGAACCTTCTCCAGAAGTGGGGCATCTCTTCAAAGAGGAAGTCTTCCCCGGATGCGGGTCCCAAACCTAAAAGGAAGACGAAGAAGTCTAGACTTTCTCCCCTCGGTCTGCTCAACAACATCCCACAGTTACTATGACTGCGGTGCCCCAAGTGGTGGCCCAAAGACAGACCATCTTCCAAGTGGGGCCTCAACAGCGGGTTACCCAGTCACCAGCATTCAACCCCGGGTTTGAGAGGCAGACCACTACCTTTCGGTTGAAAGGTAAAGGATCCAGACGGGGCTCCTCTAGTCATTCCTCAAGAGGTAGGGGAGGACGCGGTCGAAGAGGTAAACCTTCCGGTCAATTGAAGCAAGGAGATGCTTCCGGTAGGAGGGAGGCTCCAACATTTTCAGGATCGTTGGACCTTCGATCCTTGGGACCACGGCCTAATCAAGATTGGACTAGGATGGAATCAGAACAAGTCTCCACCATCATTTCCTCAATTCTTCCAACACTCCACCCCCGCATTAGAAGAATATACCCTAGAGCTCTTGAGCATACAGGTGATAAGGAAAGCAAAGTCCATCAAATTCCAGGGAAAGCTGTTTTGTGTTCCCAAGAAGGACTCAGACAAATTCAGAGTCATTCTGGACTTGTCGTCACTCAACAAGTTCATAAAAAACAGCAAGTTCAGAATGTTAATCCTTCAACACATAAGGACCCTGTTACAGAAAGGGGCGTTCACAGTCTCGATAGACCTGAGAGATGTCTAATGGCACCTTCTAGTCAGTTGCCCCCTCTCCTCCTACCTAGGATTCAAGTTACAGAAGATAGAGTATGTTCTCAGAACCATACCCTTCGGACTAAAATTAGCCCCAAGGATCTTCACGAAACTTGCAGACGCAGTCGTTCAACAACTACGCCTAGGTGTTCAGGTAGCAGCGTACCTGGACGACTGGCTGGTGTGGGCAGCATCCGATACGGCTTGTCTGCAAGCATCCAAGAAAGTGATCCAGTTCCTGGAACATCTTGGATTCAAGATCAACTTCAAGAAGTCTCGACTCTCTCCAGCTCAAGAGTTTCAATGGATGGGAATCCATTGGAACCTGAGGTCACACCGCCTCTCCATTCCCTCAGGGAAGAGGAGGGAGATTGCAGGGTCTGTCAAGAGACTACTGAAATCCGACAGGATATCAAGACGCCAACAGGAATGAGTACTGGGCTCTCTCCAGTTTGCAGCAGTAACAGACCCAGTGCTAAGAGTGCAGCTGAAAGATGCGTCAGGAGTCTGGAGAAGATACGCATCAAACTCTCGAAGGGATTTAAAAAGACCGATACCAACCTTACTATGATCACTTCTCAAGCCGTGGTCGAAGGCAAAGAGCCTAACGAGGACCGTACCCTTGCAACCACCTCCACCATTGGTGACCATCCACACGGTTGCCTCGACGGAAGGATGGGGAGGTCACTCCCATCAAAGGAAAGTCCAAGGGACTTGGTCATCTCTGTTCAAGGTCTTTCACATCAATATTTTGGAGGCCATGGCAGTCCTCTTGACGTTGGAAAAACTCTCCCCTCGCAGATCAGACCATATCCGGCTGATCTTGGACAGCGAAGTGATAGTGTGATGTCTGAGCCGACAAGGCTCGAGATCGTCCCATATCAACAATGTGATATTAGCCATCCTTTGTCTAGTGAGATGGCACCCACCAGCAGTTAACTTACAAAGGTTCTGCAATGTGACAGCGGCCACTCTATCCAGGCCCAAGCCGACAGAGTCCGAAAGGTCCCCAGACGCAGACCCATTCTCCTCCATCTTGGAACAAGTCCCGAAACTGCAAATCGACCTCTTCGCGACGAGCGACATCAAGAAACTACTTCGATATGTAGCCCCATATGAGGACCCTCTAGAGGAGACAACACATGCCATATCCCCAGGTTGGAGCGAATGGACCCGGATTTTCCTGTTCCTTCCATCCAATCTCCTGCTGAAGGTCCTCAACAAGCTGAGATCCTTCCAGGGAACAGCAGCTCTAGTGGCCCCCAGGTGGCCTAAGAGCAGCTGGTTCCCTCTAGTGATGGAACTGAGACTGAGGCCGGCCCTTTCACCGAGCCCAGCACTGTCTCAACGGGTTCAAAAGTCGACTGTCTTTGCTTCATCACAGAGAACCCAAAACCTTCATCTCATGATTTTCTCGCCTTAGCAGTTAAGAAAAGATTTGGGATCTCAAAAGGCAGTATACTGTAGACTTCTTAGAAGAATACAAGTCTAAGTCAACTAGAAGACAATATGAATCACCTTGGAAAAAGTGGGTTGCTTTCATTAAAGCAAAAGGACCGAAAGAAATTTCAATAGACTTCTGTCTGTCCTTCTTTATCCACTTTCATGAACAAGGTCTGGCAACCAACACAATAACTACGTGCAAGTCAGCCCTGACTAGACCTCTTCTATACTCCTTTCAAGTGGACCTGACGAACGAAATCTTTTAATAAGATCCTGAAGGTATGCGCTAGACTTAGCCCTGCAGCTCCTCCGAAGCCCATTTCATGGTCCTTGGACAAGGTCCTACATTATGCTTCATCTGTGAACAATGAAGATTGTTCTCTCAAGGCTCTAATCCAGAAGGTTGTTTTTCTGTTTGCTATAGCCTCAGGGGCTAGAGTTAGCGAAATAGTAGCCCTATCAAGAAATGAGGGCCACATTCGTTCACAGAAGTGGGAGAACTGAATCTTCTTCCTGATCAAACCTTTCTCGCCAAAAACGAACTACCCACCAAGAGATGGGGTCCCTGGAGAATCTGCCCTCTGAAGGAAGATGTCTCTCTGTGTCCAGTAGTGTGTCTAAAGGTTTATCTTCGTAGAACTTCAGACTTCAGAGGAGGACAGCTCTTCGAAGGAGAAACTTCAGGATCAAACTTATCCCTAAAACAACTGAGGGCGAAGCTCACCTATTTCATTCGCAGAGCGGATCCTGACAGTACACAAGCAGGTCATGATCCAAGAAAAATTGCTTTATCACTAAACTTTTTTCAGCAAATGGACTTTGAGAGTCTTCGCTCATATACTGGATGGAAATCATCCAGAGTGTTTTACAAACACTACGCAAAGCAAGTCCACGAACTGAAGCCTTATGTGGTGGCGGCATGTAGTGTATTAAAATCTGTCGTCTAGTGCTGCGATGAACAGTTAATTGATTGGTACTGTACTATCGATTAGGGTGAAAAGGTGTTGACACTTATAGTGTGATACCTCTTAAGTGGGTGTCACCATGGTGACACTAAGACTGTTCAAAATCTCAGGTGTGGAATTATACAGATAACACTTGTGCCGTGTGTACATAGTACACAGTGTTGATAGTATGCAACATTTACAGAAAATTATAGAACATTTTATCAAAAATTTTCAAATTTAGAGTGGCACTCATCATTTCTTCCCTTTCAGGGAGAAAAATATTTTCTGTATACGTTGTACGTATAATTCCCTTAACACGTTACACTCGTTATTTCATTTAGTCCTTTATTCTAAATAAACGTCCATTAGAGTGTAATTGCGTCTTATTTCACCCTGCAATTAGCACAATAAATATGGCAGGGTTCTCTTACTTGTTCAACTAAGTAAACCTCATATGATTGCAAGCTTACAAACAATGGATATACAGTGATACCTCTGCATACGATCTTAATTCGTTCCAGAAACTGCTTCGTGTATTAAAACGATCGTATGTTGGAGCAAATATTCCCATAAGAATACACGGTAATTTGTTTAATTCGTTCATCAGCCTAAAACCCATAATAACTCCTTAATAATTGGCTAAACATAATTACACATAACGATAATACAATATAACACATAAATATCTAAAAAAAGAATAATGATAAAGAAATAATAAATAAAAAAAGGGGTTTTTATGTAACACTTTACCTTAGCGACAGGCCAGCGCAGGTGTAGGGACTGCTACGCAGGAGGAGATGAAAGATCAGCGAGGAGGCAGGGACGGCGACTCCGTACGATAAAGTGTATGATAACTTACACTAACTTACAATACGTGAACTTTAACTTAACTTAGCTTATTTTTTTTTTTTTCATTTTTATAACTTTATATTTTTTTTTTACATTTTTTTCTTTTCTTATTTTTAATTTTCATCACTTTCACTCGATTCGGTCTTTCTTTTCTTTGCTTCACTTTTTTTCTTTTAATAATGATCACTAGACCGTTTTAGTAGAGATTTTTTAAAGAAACTATCGGGTGAAAGTTGCTTGGTCCAGCTTTTGATAATTTTTCTAAAATGAGTTAAACAAACATCATCGAACTGCGCAACTACACGGCAAACCTGAAGTTTCTGTGGGCGATGCTTGTCGATGAAATCAACCATGTGTTGATGATATGCCAACATCTGTCTTATTTCCGCCGTACCTAAGATGTGCTCTACCTCCTCGGTCTCCTCCGACTCACTCAACTGCGCTTGGAACTCATCATGCTGCATGGCTTGCAGCTCCTCGAGTTCCTCGGTGGTGAGCTCTTCATGATGCTCATCGATGAGTTCGGTGATGTCATTTTCATCAACCTCCAGACCCATGGACTTGCCAAGGGATACAATCTCTTCGACGTCTTCCTCGGCGGCAACCACAGGTTCATTCTCGGGGCCAAAACCTTCGAAATCTCTGGGAGCAACAGCATCAGGCCAAAGCTTCTTCCAAGCTGAATTCAGGGTCCGACGAGTTACTCCCTCCCAAGCCTGATCTATGATCTTTAAGCAGTGCGCGATATTAAAGTGGCTCCTCCAAAATTCACGCAAAGTTAAGTTGGTGCTTTGCGTGACATTAAAGCACTGCTTGAATAAGTGCTTGGTGTACAGCTTCTTAAAATTAGAGATGACTTGCTGGTCCATGGGCTGGAGGATAGGGGTGGTATTCGGTGGAAGATACAACACTGATGAATTTGTATTCGTCGATGATATCATCTTCGAGTCCGGGGGGGGGGGGGGTGCATTGACCAAACACAGCAAGCACTTCAAAGGCAAATTCCTCTCCTGAAGGTACTTCTTGACAGCAGGGCCGAAAACTACGTTTTCCCATTCCACAAAGATATGCCTAGTAACCCAAGCCTTAGAATTAGAACACCATAGAACATGTAGCAGGTCTTTATTAATTCTATGTGCTTTAAATGCCCTAGGGTTTTCAGAATGGTAAACTAATAAAGGCTTAATTTTGCAGTCCCAGCTGGCGTTGGCACAAAGCGCAAGAGTCATCCGATCCTTCACTGGCTTATGTCCAGGCATTTTCTTCTCTTCGGCGGTAATGTACGTTCGACTAGGCATCTTTTTCCAAAACAGACCGGTTTCATCACAGTTCAACACCTGCTGCTCTACGTAGCCTTCCTCCGCCATGATGCTTTCAAACTTTTTAACAAAGTCTTTAGCAGCCTTGGTGTCCGAACTCTAAGCTTCTCCATGCCGAACAACTGAATGAATCCCGGTCCGTTTCCTAAATTTCTCGAACCAACCTCGAGACGCCTTGAGTTCCTTCGTCGTAGGATCGGCTGAACTGTCCCCCGCGTCACCCCCAGAGCCCGCCGCCTTCAAGTCACTGTAGATAGCGCTGGCCTTCTCACAAATGTTCGTTTCAGTGATCGTATCGCCAACAATCTCCTTGTCCTTGATCCATATTAACAAAAGGCGTTCTATCTCTTCAAGGGTAGGGCTACGACATTTGGAAATAATCGTGATCCCCTTTGAAGGTTTCACTGCTTTAATGGCTGTCTTCTGTTTTATGATCATCAAGATCGTAGACATATTCCGGTGGCCATATTGTTTAGCCAGATCGCTAACACGTACACCTCGCTCATGCTTTTCTATTATTTCTTGCTTTAGTTCTAATGAAAGCATTGACTTCTTCCTTTTCTCACCACTACTACTACTTAATGAACCGAAACTAAGCTTTTTAGGACCCATGATTACGAAACACATAAAACAACACGTGAAAAAGGAAGTTAAAAAACACTATTAATATCTGAGCGAATAGAGAACAACCACACGATACGCACGAGATGAGAGGACTGATCAAGGTAACGCTCGATTGGCGTCCCTCCGATGTGCTGCCGTCTAGCGGCGTCAACAACAAACCACGGTTGACACTTTCGAGAAAATTCCACGCGTACGCGTATTGTTTACTTCGTATGTTGGAGCAACACTTCGGGTGTCGAGACAGAAATTTGGTCGAATTTTACTTCGGATGTTGGAAAATTCGTATGTTAGGACATTCATATGTAGAGGTTCCACTGTAGTTGATACTTAGTCGTTCCGACAACATATACAAACCGTGAGACTTTTGTACATGTAGTTGATACTTATGTTTGTTCATACAGTATATGCAAACTTTGAGACCCCTTTTCTACTGTCTAGTATGACTCTTCCCTGCAGGGGGCAGGAAGCACTAACATTGTCCATGATTAGTGATAATTACAGATAACGGTAATGTAATTTGTCTCAATGGTCCGGATGACCATGGAAAAATTGTCCAAAGGTTAAGGCACCTATGAAACTCCACAGATACAGTACTTTCTAGGAATTCTCTGGTAAACTTCCATCAGGACGACATGGCTTAAGCCCAAAAAACGGATTTTGAGCTTAGCGAAAAATCCATTTTTGGGTGAGATAGCCATGTCGTCCTGATGGACCCGCCCTCCTTTTCTATAGAAAAGGCCTTGGCAGGATCCCTCCCGAAATTACTAAATCTGTAGCACCATGCTCAATGCTACAAGGAATGAGCGCCATCTAGATACTTTGTAGTAGTACGGGAGGAAGGGTAACCTTGATAACAGCTCCCTTTCTATTTTTGCCACTCTTCCTCCTCGAAACGAAAACGCTATTCGGGGTGAAGATTGTTATGTGTCATATCAAGATATACGTCCCCTGATATTATGCAATATCCTTAAGAGAAATTTTATGGATATTCGTGCCAGGAGTTAGAATTCTGAAGACCTAAAGGTTAATTCTCTGGGAATATTATTGTAGCCAAATATCCCTTAGAAAGATACCTATGGGAACCTTCCATAAGGACGACATGGCTATCTCACCCATAAATAAATTTTTCGCTTCACTCAAAATCCGTTTTGTATTTTTCCTAACTATACAAACCTTAGCTATTTAATAGGGTATTACTTTTGGCGTAGCTGAAATGACGAGCCATTAATTTCTAACCAGGGTTAACTACCCACACTGCTAGTTAGCGGGGGGTAGGGAGGGTAGCTTGCTACCGCTACCCCTTACACACCTGTGATTGAGCTCACTTTGCTTGGAGGTAGGACTTCAAGGGGGATAAGTCTGGCGGGCAAGTTTAACTTAAACAGCTAAGGTTTGTAGTTAGGAAAAATACAAATTTTCAACGAATTTGTCATTTGTTCCATAACTGGAATACAAACCACTCTATTTAATAGAGGTGACTCACCCATTAGGAAGGGTGGACGTCCCAGCCAATCTGGCTTTTTGGCTTTACCCGGGGGCTCGTTATCTGAATGTGTTAGCACTCAAGGAATAAGGAGTCCCTGCGCCTCGCTAAAACCTTGCTACGCAAGGTTCGCGGCCTAAGCAAGCTGTGTGTGAAGGTATGTAGAAATGTGACTCGTCCTAGAAAGTTATTTCGAAGTTCTTTATATGGAAAACTGTGCACTAGGACTTTTCCAATACCTACTCGTCAGGGTATGGGGACGCAACAGTATTAATCTTAATACTAGGTACACAAGGGAGCATGGTTTACCTGCAGTGGTTTGAGGTCAGCTGTGCAGACAACCCAGGATGCTGTTTTCCACAAGAGAGGGGAGAAAGAAAAGAATAAGGGCCAGTCAAACCTTTTCATTCATGCAGACTAAAACCGGATAACAATGCCCTTAACCTTCTGCTACTTGTCCAATGAGCTTGAGGTTTTAAACCAACTGTTGTGCAGCCACCACAGGACCGATAGAGAACGTATCGAGTCTCCTGTGGGTCACGTCTTGCAGGTAGTGGGATATGAACGTGTGTTGATGTTTCCACACCCCAGCTTGGAGAACCTGAGTCACTGAGTAATTTCTTTTGAAAGCCAGGGATGTAGTTATGCCCCTGACATCATGTGCTCTGGGGCGACGTGACGGAGGAGGGTCTGGATTCAGTGCCAAGTCTTGGTGACCCTCCTCTTAGTCCTTCCTGTGCTGACGAATAGTGCTGGCACATGAGGACGGGCTGCAGCTGTTCTCTTGAGGTACAGCCTCAAGCTCCTTACTGGGCATAGTAAGAGATGGTCTGGGTCATCTGTTACAGTACGGAGACTAGAAATCCGGAAGGAGTCAAATCGATGATCCGCTACTCCCGGGTTCTGAGTCTTAGCAATAAACTCAGGGACGAAGCTGAATGTTACCCCCCGCCATCCCCTTGAATGGGCGAAATCATACGAGAGACCATGAAGTTCGCTGACTCGCTTGGCCGAGGCCAAAGCTAGCAGGAACACAGTCTTCCAAGTTAGGTGGCAATCTAATGCCTGGTGTAATGGTTCATAGGGAGGTCTCTTAAGAGACCTGAGAACTCGAACCACGTTCCATGGGGGAGGTCTCTTAAGAGACCTGAGAACTCGAACCACGTTCCATGGGGGAGGTCTCACTTCCGACTGAGGGCAGGTAAGTTCATAACTCCGTTTGAGTAGAGAAAGTTCTAGCGATGAAGAAATGTCCATTCCTTTCAGCCTGAAAGAGAGGCTTAAGGCTGAGCGATAGCCTTTCACTGCCGAGACTGATATGCGCATTTCTTGACGCAAATCCACGAGGAACTCCGCTATTGCTGGAATAGTGGTATCGAGTGGAGAGAGACCCCTTCCACGACACTAACCACAGAAGACTTTCCACTTTGCCTGGTAGACTGCTGCTGATGACTTCCGCAGGTGTCCAGACATCCTGATCGCAACCTGTTGTGAAAATCCACTCTCACAGAGTAGATGCTGTATAGTCTCCAGGCGTGAAGTCATAGTGAACCTACAGCTTTGGGGAAGATGTTGGCATGTGGTTGTTTGAGAAGATTGTGTTGTGAAGGGAGTTCTCTTGGCAGCTTCGTTAGGAGTTGCAGAAGGTCCAGGAACCATTCTGCGTGATACCATAGTGGAGCTATGAGGGTCATTGAAAGATTGACCGATGTTCTGGTCTTGTTGAGTACCCTCCTCATCAGACAGAACGGGGAAAGGCTTAAATGTCGATGTTGTCCCACCGTCGTTGGAAAGCATCTTGCCAGAGAGCCTTGGGGTCTGGGACTAGGGAACAGTACAGCAGGAGCCTGAAGTTCAGGGCCGTTGCGAAGAGGTCCACAATCGGAGAACCCCACAAAGTCAGGACTTTGTTGGCTACTAGATGATCCAAAGACCACTCGGTACTCACTATCCGGGATGCTCTGCTCAGGTTGTTGGCGAGCACATTCCTTTTGGCCGGAATGAAGCATACCGATAGTGGTATCGAGTGGATTTCGGCCCATCTAAGTATCTCTACTGCTAGATGGGATAGTTGCTGCGAAAAGGTACCTCCTTGTTTGTTAATGTAGGGCACTACTGTGGTGTTGTCGCTCATCACCACCAGTGACTTGTCAGGTACTGTTGGAACTGTTGAAGGGCTAGAAAGACGGCCTTCATCACTAGGAGATTTATGTGGAGGTACTTTTCTGACTCTGACCAGAGGCCTGAGGTGGTGTGGTGCAGCACCTGGGGCCCCCAACCCTTTTTTTGAAGTGTCTGAAAACAGCATCAAATCCGGGGGGAGGACGAGAAAATCCACTCCTTTTCGTAGGTTCTCGTCTGCCACCCACCACTGGAGGTTCGTCAGTTCCGCAGGTCCCATCGGTATCTGGATGTCCGGGGAGTCATAAGCTTGATTCCACCGGAACTTGAGTCACTACTGGAGGGATCTCATCCTGAGGCAACCATTGGGAACTAGACGGGCCAGCGATGAAAGGTGACCGAGGAGACGTAACCACCATTGGGCTGGAAGTTCTTCTCGTCTGAAAAAAGGTCTTGCGACCTTTCTCAGCCTTGCTATCCTGTCGTCTGATGGGAAGGCTTTGTGGAGAGTGGTGTCTATAATCATGCCTAAGTATACCAGTCTTTGAGTGGGAAGCAGGGAAGACTTCTCGAGATTTACTATGATCCCCAGATCTTGGCAAAGTCTCAGAAGTTTGTCTCGGTGTTGAAGAAGGGTTGACACCGAGTCTGCTAGGATTAACCAGTCGTCTAGATAACGGAGGAAACGGATGCCAATCCTATGTGCCCAAGATGATACTAGGGTGAACACTCTGGTGAAGACTTGTGGTGCTGTGGAAAGACCGAAGCACAGCACCTTGAACTGGTATTTTCTGTTGTCCAGGCTGAATCTTAAGTACTTCCTTGAAGACGGATGGACTGGGATCTGGAAGTACGCGTCCTTTAGGTCCAGTGTGCACATGAAGTCTAGCGGTCTTACTGCTAGTCTGACCGTGTCTGCCGTCTCCATGCTGAACGGAATTTGTTTGACAAACTTGTTCAGAGCTGAGAGGTCGATGACTGGTCTCGACTGAAGAAGACTGGGGATCGGTCGAGGACCTCTTGGAGAGCGCCCTTCTTCAACAGGGTCTGGACTTCAGCCCGAAGGGCTTGTCCCCTTGCCGATCCCATGGCAAGGGAGTTCAATGACACTGTATTTGTCGTCAGGGGAGGTAGAGATGTTATGAACGGGACGCGATATCCTAGAATGATCACGGAGATTGTCCAGGAATCGGTCACGAGTTGCTTCCACCTATTTGCGCAACTTTGTAGGCATCCCCCCACTGGTGGAAATGCAGGGGGACTGCCTATCTTAGCGTTTGCGGCCTCGGCTGCTCCCTCTAGGATTTTTGCCTCCCGAGGGAATTTTTGCCTTTCCTTTCTTTGACAGGAAAAGGCTTAGACACCATCGTCTTCGCTGCTGTTGTCGTCATAGTGGTCTTGGCTGGACGGGACTACTGTGGTGCTAGAGGCTAATAGGGCTTGGATGTTAAAGCCCTATGGAGGAGGGAGTCTTGATGTGACTTCCTCCACCTCTCAGTGGCATGTTCTACATCTTTAGGCTTGAATAGAACAGACCCCTCTATGGAAGAATGTCTGAGCCTACTGATCTCGGCGCTAGGGACCTTCTGATGGAATCTCTCAGCTACTGCATCCCGACGTTTCAGGATTTGCCCATAAGTTTGAGACTTGGTGGGCCAGAAACTCGATCGTGCAAGTACCAGAAAGAAAAAAGGTTTCCATAGCTTTCCTGGTACGTTCCTTGGAGAAATCCTCAGAACGTATCAGGATAACTAAGGTCCCCAACCAGATATCGAGCCACGAAGTAGCTTGCATAGCACACTTCGCGACCTTCGCCTGATTGAGGATCTCGGCTGCCGAGAACGAGACATGCTGGTTGGAAAGTCCCTCAAGAGGGACTCCCCTGGTTAGCTATTCCAGCGAGTGAAGTGGAAAAGCTAAACAAGGCTCCTCTAGGATCTCGAAGTACCTCCTTTGCTGTACAAGAGGAGGTGGGAGGAGCTTGTTGGTGGTACCGGAACGGTTGGAGGAGGGCATCTCGGAGAGCTGCTGGGAGATCTTGTCCCTGGTATTATTTACCCCTTGAGACCAGAGCAGGGCTGCACGAGTCTTAGAGGGCTTCTGAGTACCAAAGACGCGATCTAAGACCATGTCTTTGCCCTCTCGAGGGGGGATCTCTGGGTCGGAAAACACGTTGAGAGCCTTCATTAGAGTCAGAACTTGCCAAAACGCATGTTCTGACTTGCTGGTCTCCTCCTGTTGTAGGATTTGCAGCGAAGTCTCCTTCTATCCCTGAAGGCTCTTCTTGGGGAGAATCGCGGACATTTCCCGAGTGGTTAGCTGGCTCCATCCTAGCCCTAGTGGAGGACTTAAGCAATGTTTTGTAGTCTTTGGATTCCTTCCTGGGAAGGATGTAAGACTCCAACATTGATGAGGGTGGCATGTTCCTTCCAATCCCTGACTGTGAGGAACTCTCGGCACAAAGAGAGGTTTCCTCCATTGGTGCAATGGGGGAAAGTCTCTCTTCGCGTGATTCCCATGGAGATGGGAGATCTTCGTCTGAAGGGGAAGGAGAGGCAGTCCAAGGAATAGGAGGAACTTGCCTCGAAGGTCTGCGTGGAGTCAGCTTCGTCCTCGGGGAAGTGACCGGGTTCAGAACTCCCCTTTTCCTCTTCAGTGGGGTAGAGGACGCCATGGTTCTGTGTCCTAAATCAGAGAGGAGAAGCTTGAAAGCCTGAGTTACGGCTCTGATCAGGGCACCCAACCAGGGCTGTCGGCTGACAGACGCACTGTCAGAAATACCCCTTGAAGGGAAAGAGACTGAAGGATCCCTGGGAGGATTAACTGGAATAGGTGGATTCGCCTGTGGTAGCTTTGGGAACCTGAACCCCTCTGGAAGTTTCCATTCTCTCACAAGGCGTGGTGGTATGCGCTTGCGGGGAGGGGATGGCGACCTTGCCGGACGTCGTTCCTTGTGATGTGCAGGCTCGCGCGCGGGAGAATATCGACACTGGCGCGAGGGAGAATAATGGCGCTCGCGCAAGGGAGAATATTGGGGCTCGCGCGTGGGGGACTGATTGCGGAGAGTGTTCGCGCGGCCACGCAGTAGAATCATGATGGGCGCGCGGGAGAATGTTGGCGCGCATCCCTAGGAGAGGGTTGGCGAGCGTGCGCATGGCACGAGCGTATATCCTTGTGGATGCGTGCAGGAGTAGGCTGGCGCATTGGTAAGGGATGGCACGTGGGTGAAGGCAGCATGGCTGACTCATCTGCAAGCCTGCTAACAGGAGAAAGTTGGCGAGCAGGTTTTACCTGGCACGTAGGATGGCGCGCAGGAGAGTACAATGTAGGGCGCATATGAGCACATGCAGGAGAATGTTGGCGCGCGAGAGTGCTGTTGCGCTGTTGCGCAGGAGAACGTTGGCACGCAAGTGAGCGCTGGCGCGTAGGAGATCGCTGGCGTGTAAGCGCAGGGTGCGTGGGTGCAATGTGCGCAGGGCGCGCAGGAGATCGTTGGCGCATGTGCCCATGAGGGCGCGCATGGCCCACGGTGGAGTTATGCTCTTGCTGGCGCATGTGCGCATGTTGGTGCTTAAGCACTTGAAAATGCCCTGTGTTAGGGCGAGTAGGATGATCAGCGTGTTGTGGTGATGGGGCCTGTCGAGCTACTGATGAGCGCTGGTCAGGTTTCGTGGGTGCATAAACTGTTGGCGCGCAATAGCATGTCAGGTGGAGCCTTGTTAGGCCCATGCAGGAACAGCAACGGCAGGTCTGTCGGGTGGAAGGTCAACGTGTTCTTTAAAAGGACGACCTTCCACCGAAGGAGATCGTGAACGATCTGCAGAGAGGTCCAGGACCAATGCAGGTGCAGTGACGGATGATCGGTCAAGAGGCTCCTCTGCGGGGGACTGCATAGAAGACGTTGAACCAAAGAGGCGCCTCCTCACCGCAGGTGAAGGAAGGCCTCTATGGCGAAGAGGAAGGCGAGCCTTCCGATGGATGCGCCCTCTGGGGGCCGTTGGATCAGCAAGGTGACCTTCAGCAGTCCTCCCAAGAGGAGTCTCTGTAAGTGAATTCCCCCGAGGGGAAGAAACACTAGCAGGAGAGACTGACAATGGACTTAGTTTCCCCCTCGTAGGATGATCAGGAACGGGGGAAACTAAGCAGTCAGCTACCGTAGAGTCAGGAATGGAAGAGATGGGTGAAACCGCATTGGACACCTCTGACAAGAGACAGAGGATCAACCTCTGACGGTGATGACGAATGCTTGACAGCAGCACCCTCTGACACTACAACGTCGACAAGAGACAGAGGATCAACCTCTGACGGTGATGACGAATGCTTGACAGCAGCACCCAAGCGGATATAATCAAGCAAAACCTCCTTGGAGGGCGAACCCGTAAGCCTCAAGGAGGACCTAAGCTGCAAAAGGGAAGTTAGTGACATGTCCTCCCCCGGGGGGAGAGGTGGAGCGGCTTCGCTAGGGGAAGCAACGTCATCTCTCGAGACCCGAGGTTGGTTAGAAATAATTCAGTCTATGCTACCACTCGACGGTCTCTCGAAAGAGACCGACCGAGTGGGAGCTTCGTAGGAGGTTTGGGCAACGGAAGAAGAGGCCTTGGGTTTTTCTCCCTTCGAAGGAGAAATATCCCGTTTGGACTTCTTCCATCGTCGCGAAAACCTCTCCCACTGGGAGGCAGACCACTCCCTACACTCACTACACTTGTTGACACTATCACACCGTTGGCCCCTACAAGAAGGACAAAGGGAGTGAGGATCAGTCTCGACCGCCGACATGAACGTTCCACAGGGGCGGTCGGGAAAACCAGGGCAGGTGCGCATGGTCGCAGAGGCCAACTTCACATACACAGTAACTAGAAATAGAAAGAACAAAATGCATCAAATGGCTGCCAAATGACAGTGAGGATGAGAGCGGACACGTCCGACCACCATCCGAGCCGAGAGCAAAGTGGGCTCAAGCATAGGTGTGTGAGGGGGGGGGGGGTAAGCAAGCTACCCTTCCTTACCCCGCTAACTAGCGGTGTGGGTAGTAAACCGTCGTTAAAAATTAATGGATCGTCATTTCAGTTACGCCTAAAGTAATACCCCTATTAAATAGCATGGTTTGTATTCCAGTGACGGAACAACTGATATTTACTTCACATGAATTAGGACTATTTGCCGACTCTTGTAGCTGGAAATTGCAAGCACGAGAGTCAGGTTACTCCTGCCCTGGCCCAAATTTTACCAAATTCGACTTACAAAAAGCTTCTTGGAAACAATTAAGTTAGTAAGTAGAGGACCTTCTGTATTATTTAAAAGCCAAGATATCTTCAAACAAAATAGAAAAAAAAAAATAAAAAAATAAAAAAAAAATAAATAAATAAATAAACTTTACACAAAACTAAACACCACTGATGCTGTCAAAACACTGGAAGGTTACTAACCCAAATTAAAGAAGAAAAGCAATTAAAGGCAAGGACTTGGAATTGGGTAACGGATGATATGTCAACATTAAAGAGCAATGAGGCCTGAAATAAGTAAGCACATATCTTCATATGAGGAAGAGGAGGCCTACTCTTACCGGAAAGGTGATTCCGGACCCATCGGAAATTACTACTTCTTCATATTTGTTGATATTCCCAGACAGTTCACCTTCAAAATGACAAATTTGGAAGTAATTTGTATTTCTCCTAACAATATAACCCTGTAGCCACTTATAAGGGATATTACTTTCGGCAAAGCCGAAAGACAAGCCATTAGACTTTTAGCGAGGGTTAACCACCATACCGGTAGTTAGCAGGGGGATAGGGGGTAGTAGCTACCCAGCTCACTTACACACCTGGGCTACGAACCCACTTTGCTTGGAGGTAGGACTTCAAGGGGGACTGGTGCTGGTGGGCCAATTTATATAAATAGCTACAGGTTTGTATCATTAGAAAAATTGACAAATTCGTAGATAATTTGTTTTTTTAACTAATACAAACATGGAGTTATTTATAAATGGATATTCTTTTGGCAAAGCTGGAAGGTAGTCAATTAGATTACTTCCAAATTTGCCATTTGTTCTATCATTAATACAAACCAATGCTATTCATAAGGGATGACTTACCTTTAGGAAGGTGGAAGTCCTCACCAACTGGCCTTCTGGTTTTGACCCAGGGTTTTTCTCTTAATGTGTTTTGCACATAATTGGTGGAAACCCTAAACCTAGCTAAAACCGTGTTATGCATGATCCACGGCCTATGCAAGGTGTGCGCTTTGGATACTGGCACTGTTACTGGTCCACGTAAGAGTTCTCGAAATCATCAGACTCTTCCGAGAACACCATGGACATTATCCAATCCCACCTCCCCAGGGGGTATAGGGACATAACAAGTATATCTATCTATATCAGGTTACACAAGGGAAACGGTTTCACCTGCAGACAGTGGAGGTCAGCTTTGTAAAGTACTGTAGGTGTTGTTACTCCACAGGGTGGAAGATGAAAGAAAGAAAGAACCAGTCATTCTCTGTCATTCATCCCAGACTTAACCATGGTTAAACTTTACCCTCCCTCATCTGCTACTTGTCCATCAAGGAGCCTGAGATGTTGAAACCATTTATCATGTAGCCACCATAGGATCCATGGAGAACGTCTCCATGTTCCTGTGGGTCACATCTTGCAGGAAGTGGGCGGTGAAGGTCATTTGACGCTTCTACATGCACGCTGACAAGGCTTGCATCACAAGCGCAGGGTGCGTGGGTGCAATGTGCGCAGGGCGCGCAGGAGATCGTTGGCGCATGTGCCCATGAGGGCGCGCATGGCCCACGGTGGAGTTATGCTCTTGCTGGCGCATGTGCGCATGTTGGTGCTTAAGCACTTGAAAATGCCCTGTGTTAGGGCGAGTAGGATGATCAGCGTGTTGTGGTGATGGGGCCTGTCGAGCTACTGATGAGCGCTGGTCAGGTTTCGTGGGTGCATAAACTGTTGGCGCGCAATAGCATGTCAGGTGGAGCCTTGTTAGGCCCATGCAGGAACAGCAACGGCAGGTCTGTCGGGTGGAAGGTCAACGTGTTCTTTAAAAGGACGACCTTCCACCGAAGGAGATCGTGAACGATCTGCAGAGAGGTCCAGGACCAATGCAGGTGCAGTGACGGATGATCGGTCAAGAGGCTCCTCTGCGGGGGACTGCATAGAAGACGTTGAACCAAAGAGGCGCCTCCTCACCGCAGGTGAAGGAAGGCCTCTATGGCGAAGAGGAAGGCGAGCCTTCCGATGGATGCGCCCTCTGGGGGCCGTTGGATCAGCAAGGTGACCTTCAGCAGTCCTCCCAAGAGGAGTCTCTGTAAGTGAATTCCCCCGAGGGGAAGAAACACTAGCAGGAGAGACTGACAATGGACTTAGTTTCCCCCTCGTAGGATGATCAGGAACGGGGGAAACTAAGCAGTCAGCTACCGTAGAGTCAGGAATGGAAGAGATGGGTGAAACCGCATTGGACACCTCTGACAAGAGACAGAGGATCAACCTCTGACGGTGATGACGAATGCTTGACAGCAGCACCCTCTGACACTACAACGTCGACAAGAGACAGAGGATCAACCTCTGACGGTGATGACGAATGCTTGACAGCAGCACCCAAGCGGATATAATCAAGCAAAACCTCCTTGGAGGGCGAACCCGTAAGCCTCAAGGAGGACCTAAGCTGCAAAAGGGAAGTTAGTGACATGTCCTCCCCCGGGGGGAGAGGTGGAGCGGCTTCGCTAGGGGAAGCAACGTCATCTCTCGAGACCCGAGGTTGGTTAGAAATAATTCAGTCTATGCTACCACTCGACGGTCTCTCGAAAGAGACCGACCGAGTGGGAGCTTCGTAGGAGGTTTGGGCAACGGAAGAAGAGGCCTTGGGTTTTTCTCCCTTCGAAGGAGAAATATCCCGTTTGGACTTCTTCCATCGTCGCGAAAACCTCTCCCACTGGGAGGCAGACCACTCCCTACACTCACTACACTTGTTGACACTATCACACCGTTGGCCCCTACAAGAAGGACAAAGGGAGTGAGGATCAGTCTCGACCGCCGACATGAACGTTCCACAGGGGCGGTCGGGAAAACCAGGGCAGGTGCGCATGGTCGCAGAGGCCAACTTCACATACACAGTAACTAGAAATAGAAAGAACAAAATGCATCAAATGGCTGCCAAATGACAGTGAGGATGAGAGCGGACACGTCCGACCACCATCCGAGCCGAGAGCAAAGTGGGCTCAAGCATAGGTGTGTGAGGGGGGGGGGGGGTAAGCAAGCTACCCTTCCTTACCCCGCTAACTAGCGGTGTGGGTAGTAAACCGTCGTTAAAAATTAATGGATCGTCATTTCAGTTACGCCTAAAGTAATACCCCTATTAAATAGCATGGTTTGTATTCCAGTGACGGAACAACTGATATTTACTTCACATGAATTAGGACTATTTGCCGACTCTTGTAGCTGGAAATTGCAAGCACGAGAGTCAGGTTACTCCTGCCCTGGCCCAAATTTTACCAAATTCGACTTACAAAAAGCTTCTTGGAAACAATTAAGTTAGTAAGTAGAGGACCTTCTGTATTATTTAAAAGCCAAGATATCTTCAAACAAAATAGAAAAAAAAAAATAAAAAAATAAAAAAAAAATAAATAAATAAATAAACTTTACACAAAACTAAACACCACTGATGCTGTCAAAACACTGGAAGGTTACTAACCCAAATTAAAGAAGAAAAGCAATTAAAGGCAAGGACTTGGAATTGGGTAACGGATGATATGTCAACATTAAAGAGCAATGAGGCCTGAAATAAGTAAGCACATATCTTCATATGAGGAAGAGGAGGCCTACTCTTACCGGAAAGGTGATTCCGGACCCATCGGAAATTACTACTTCTTCATATTTGTTGATATTCCCAGACAGTTCACCTTCAAAATGACAAATTTGGAAGTAATTTGTATTTCTCCTAACAATATAACCCTGTAGCCACTTATAAGGGATATTACTTTCGGCAAAGCCGAAAGACAAGCCATTAGACTTTTAGCGAGGGTTAACCACCATACCGGTAGTTAGCAGGGGGATAGGGGGTAGTAGCTACCCAGCTCACTTACACACCTGGGCTACGAACCCACTTTGCTTGGAGGTAGGACTTCAAGGGGGACTGGTGCTGGTGGGCCAATTTATATAAATAGCTACAGGTTTGTATCATTAGAAAAATTGACAAATTCGTAGATAATTTGTTTTTTTAACTAATACAAACATGGAGTTATTTATAAATGGATATTCTTTTGGCAAAGCTGGAAGGTAGTCAATTAGATTACTTCCAAATTTGCCATTTGTTCTATCATTAATACAAACCAATGCTATTCATAAGGGATGACTTACCTTTAGGAAGGTGGAAGTCCTCACCAACTGGCCTTCTGGTTTTGACCCAGGGTTTTTCTCTTAATGTGTTTTGCACATAATTGGTGGAAACCCTAAACCTAGCTAAAACCGTGTTATGCATGATCCACGGCCTATGCAAGGTGTGCGCTTTGGATACTGGCACTGTTACTGGTCCACGTAAGAGTTCTCGAAATCATCAGACTCTTCCGAGAACACCATGGACATTATCCAATCCCACCTCCCCAGGGGGTATAGGGACATAACAAGTATATCTATCTATATCAGGTTACACAAGGGAAACGGTTTCACCTGCAGACAGTGGAGGTCAGCTTTGTAAAGTACTGTAGGTGTTGTTACTCCACAGGGTGGAAGATGAAAGAAAGACAGAACCAGTCATTCTCTGTCATTCATCCCAGACTTAACCATGGTTAAACTTTACCCTCCCTCATCTGCTACTTGTCCATCAAGGAGCCTGAGATGTTGAAACCATTTATCATGTAGCCACCATAGGATCCATGGAGAACGTCTCCATGTTCCTGTGGGTCACATCTTGCAGGAAGTGGGCGGTGAAGGTCATTTGACGCTTCTACATGCACGCTGACAAGGCTTGCATCACAGAGTAGTTTTCATAAAACGCCAGGGCATACTCCTGCTCGGTCTCCTTTATAAGGAACATGACCAGGATTAAATGTTCGGTCTATGGCCTTTGTAATTCAAGCCCAGTGTGTGTTCTTGGTGATCCTTCTCTTGACCCTCCCCGAGCTGATGAAAAGTGCTGACGATCAGGGGCGAGCTCTTGTAGTTTCCTTAGGGTAGCGCCTCCAGTTTCTTCCTGGCCTAGTAACCGTTGATCTGGATCATTGGTCATGCTATGAAGGACTCCCAATCCAAAGAGTTTGAATTCTGGGATCGGAGCTGACAGGAACGAAGTCCATTATTACCTGGCCCATCACCAAGAATGAGACACTAATGGCGACCCATGGAGTTCAACGACTCTCTTGGCCGAAGCCAACATGAGCGGGAGACCTGTCATCGAGGTTAGGTGAAGATCTGCTGCTTGGAGTCCTAGGTTGTAGGGGCCATCTTTTTGGGACCGAAGGACACGAACCATGACCCATGAAGGAGGTCTCCCTTTCGACTGAGGTCAGGTAAGCTTATAAGTCCGTATGAAGAGAGGAGATGCCGACGTGGAAGAAAGGATAATGCTTTTCGGTCTGAAGGCGAGGCTCAAGGACTAGCAGTGGCTTTTCATCACCAAGACCAAGAGAAGCTTTTCTCTTGAATGTAAACGAGGAACTCTGTTATTGCTAGAATGGTGGCATTGAGATGAGAGATAGTGCTTCCACAATACTGTACCAACTACAGTTCACTTGACCTGGTAAACAGAAGCTGAAGATCTACGCAGGTATCCAGACATCTTCTTTGCAACTAGTTGCAGAAAGGACTTTCAGAGAGAAGCTGGATAGTCTCCAGGCATGAAGTCGCAGCGAAGATACGGCTTTGTGAAAGATGTTCACATGTGGGCTGTTAGGGTAGATAGTGTCGTGCAGGAAGTTATCTCGGGATCTCTGTCGGGAGTTGCAGACGAGTCAGTTGGGCAAGATGAGACTGCTGACGATGAGGCCTGCTCCGAAAAGCAATGGCGGGGAATGGACGAATCCAATTCCCGTCGGAGAAATCTCCCAAAGGAAAGACCTAACAGCTGATGGTAGCCTTTCCTGCGGACTGGAAAAAGGAGACCATAGTCTGCTGCCGCTGTCGGCCCTTCTACCCGCAAGCAGGAAGACTCTCAACAGTGGCTGGTGAAGGGACTCTCCCTCAGAAGGGAAAGTTCCAATACCTGGAGGCGAAACCCTGGACGCACTCTCTGTTTCCTATCAACGAGTTCTAGGTTAAGTTAAGCTTGACATCTGAGTGTTGCCTGAGAAATGTAGCCGAAGCTTGTTTCTGGGTTACCCCCAAAGGAGTTACCCCTTGTTCGTTAGGAAGGCTGCCCCTCATTTCTAGATTTTATATGGCGGTATCGTTTGGACTCTGACCAGAGCCTGGAGGCAGTGATACAGCATGTGGCCCCCCTTTCTTTGATGCATCTGAAGGGAGCATCAAATCCGGGGAAGGGAAGGGGAGGTCGACTCCTCGGTGGAGATTCTCGTTTGTCAACAATCTTCTCAGGCCCGTCTCCTGCCCGGGTCCCATAGAGACCAGAGAAAAGGCAGATCCCTCGTGCTGAATTACCTGGGATCTCACTGCCCCTTAAGAGGTTGGATTCGAAGGAGCCTGATAAGGGCTTGACGAACCATAGTGAAACAGTGACCCATGAGACATAACCACTGCTGGCTGAAAGTGAGTCTTGTAGAAGGAAGAGATTACCGCTTTCTTCCGCCTTGGACCCCGTTAATCTGGGGAAAAAATTCTGCAGGCTCATGATGATGAACATGTCTAAGGGTACCCGTCTCTGATAAGGAAGCTAGGATATCTCTCAAGATTTACTTCAATCCTCAGATCGTGGTAAACTCGAGGAGTTGTCTAGGTGGTGACGAGGGTAAGCCACAGAGTCTGTTAGGATCAGCCAGTCTTCCCAAAGTCTTTTAGAGAACGAAGCCGATCCTGACGGACCAGGTTGACACTAAGATAAAAACTCTTGTGTAAAACCTGAGGTGCTGTCGAAACTGAAGCACCCCACCTTGACATGGTGTGCATGTATGATCGAAGATACTTTCTTTATGACGGATGTCAGAATCTAGGAGTAGAAGTCCTAGTGGTCGAACGTGCACAGGAAGTCCTGAGGACTAACTGCTTGTTTGACTGTATGCCTTCTCCTCGCCGAACAGAGTTAGGAACCAACTTGTTCCAGGAGGAGATGATGGAACTGGAGACTTCTATAGGAAGAACTGACTATAGAAGCTCAGAGATACCTTGATAAAACATGTCATTCTGCCAAAAAGACAATGCCCGAGTCAGGGAGTCCGACCAGAAGTTCGGATCGCGTAGCTTAAAGAGAGAACTGCCCTCACACCTCAACAGATGAGTGGAAGAGAAAGATGTGTACTGTATGCTCTTGTAGCTGAGGTGCCAATACTCTGTCCTTGTGGAAGAGATGTGCACTCCGAACTCGTAGGAGGTTTACCCCATACGGAGCAAACCTAACTCGAGGATGAGAAAAAGAATTACTGTATAACTAAATAAGATCATCGGCTAAGGGCAAACTCAGGCTGCAGGAGACCATAATTGTCAGAGGGTTGAAGGACAAGATCGAGGTCAAGCTAAGGGTTGGTTGTATATGCCTCTCCAGAGGAGGATCCCGTGGATGGAGGGCTGAAGTTGTTTGCACAAGTTCCAAGGGAGCGTAGGATTATGTTCACAACATTCGTTCCGAATAACCGGAAAATGGCGGCAGAGGCGAGTGGTCGGAAGACTTCTGCTGCGGCAACCACTGTGTAAGAACTATGTTCTACCTGCCTGGAGGTGGCAAAAAGGTGCGAGTGCATGTACAACTAACCCAGGTCTCATCAATGAAGACGTTGGCTTGGAAGGTAACCATATACTATAAAATGATGAGAAAGGGAAGAGGTAGCGAGCGCAAGCAGCGACTCCGTCCTTGAGCCACATGGGACGTCAGCCCCTAGTAGTAGAAAGAGTACAGTAGTACTAGTAGTGGTGTCACGAAAACGTTCGTGAACGCTGACGAGGACTGGAAAGATGATGAAGACTGCTGATTGTAGATGCGGGCTCTTTCAAAGCTCAAAGAAGATGAAAAACATTGGGAACCGAAAACACTGTACTTGCGTAAAACAACAAGTTCCAAGAGGCGAGAAGGGTATAAAGCTCCAAGGTTGACACGTGCTTTACCCTGCCCCTCGATAGAGAGTGTTGGGTTAGGTTCCAAGAAGGGAATGCTAAACTCCCTCAACTACCTGTGAGAAGCACTACCTAAGAAGTGCAACTCGAAGAGACCAGAGGATGACGATTTGTGACGTCTCAATGAGGATACTCTTCGATGACCTGAGGAGGAGTGTTTCGCCAGGAAGAGCAGTAGCTTGTTTGAAGAGCGATGATTACAGCCGGAGTGTTCTGCTATCACCTCCCTGCGAAGTTCTCCGTCCAGGAAGTCAGAAAAAACACACCAAGGGATGAGCTTCAGAGATTCTTCGGAGCCTGTTGGCGAATCTACCCATTAGTCGAAAGAGCAGTTCATCAAGGATGCAACTTTACCCCGAAAGGAAAAATAGCGTGATGGGAAGTGCGACACTGAATAGTGGTCACTACTAGAAGATGTGACAAGCTGCCTGCAGGGGTAGGAGATTGGAACCGAGCCGCAGTTGGTCTGAAGTGCGGGCGATTATGAGAGATGGAAGTGGTTGTTAGGACACCAGCAACCTGGAAGAGCTGACGAGTGACGATGACAAGCTGGCGAACGATGAGAAAGAGCTGGTGAATGGCTAACAAGAGTTGGCGAGAAACGATGACGAACTGGTGAACGGCGAGCTGGAGAGTGATGATTCTGAGCCGAACGGAGAGCTAACGAACAGCAAGCTGGCACGAGATGATCATGATCTGACAGGTGACAATCACAAGCTGATGGCGATTGTGAGCTGAAGATTGATTGTGGACGACAATGAGCTGACAGAGTAGCTGCAGCAGGGCTGGGCGAGGCGAGTCAACTGGGTGTGACGAGTATGCAGTGAGACGATTCTTGCTGAAAAGACAATTCTGCTGGGTAACGAGGTCTGCTCCCGAGGAGGAAGGGCAGGGAATGGAGGAATCCTCAGAAGGGGAAACTGAACAGGTGGAGGAAGTCTCACCCGTGGACAGGAAAGGTGACTAACAACTGCTACCCCTATTGGCAATTCCCCCACCCCCGCAAACAGGAAGTTGCCGAACAGTGACTGGAGTCCTTCGTAAGGGAAGGTTCCAACACCTGGAGGCGAACCTCTGAGCAGCACTCTCTGCATCCCCTCAATGAGGTCACGATCAAATTAAAGATTGACATAGAGTGTTGCCTGAGAACAAAGCTGAAGCTTGTTCACCGCGTTACGCCCTAAGGGGTTACCAAAAGAACTCTGAGGAGTTTTAATCAGCAACCGCTCTGGAGAGTATCGATTCCTTGTACAGGAAAGGCCATCATCAGAGCGATGGTCAAGAAATTGTCACAGTCGGAGACGGAGAAGGTGAAGATTGGGCAAGAACAGCAACTTCCCCAGGAACAGAGAAACATGACAAATTCGTAGATAATTTGTATTTTTCCTAACGATACAAACCTTAGCTATTTACATGGGGTAATTACTTCGGCTTAGCTGAATGACGAGCCATAAAGTTTTAATGAGGATTTCCTACCCCACTGCTAGTTAGTGGGGGGGGGGGGGTTAGGGAGGGGTAGCTAGCTACCCCTCCCCCCTCACACACTGGTGATTAGCTCACTTTACTTAGAGGTAGGACTTATCTTGGGGGACAGGGCTGGCGGGCACATAACTGTAAATAGCTAAGGTTTGTATCGTTAGGAAAAATACAAATTATCTACGAATTTGTCATTTGTTCCGTAACTGAATACAAACCAACGCTATTTACATGGGGTGACTTAACCCTTAGGAAGGGAGGTAAGTCCCCTGCCATACTGGCTTTGGCTTGCCCGGGGGTCCCGAACCAGAGTTCATAGAGCAACTCAAGGGTTGGGGCCCCTGCGCCTCGCAGGCAGCTGAGAGACTGCTGCGGCCTACGTAAGTTGTGTGTGAAGGTGAGCGGTGACACGTCCTAGGAA
Source organism: Palaemon carinicauda (assembly GCF_036898095.1). Taxonomy (NCBI): domain Eukaryota; kingdom Metazoa; phylum Arthropoda; class Malacostraca; order Decapoda; family Palaemonidae; genus Palaemon; species Palaemon carinicauda. The sequence continues at coordinate 82,828 of NW_027168616.1, forward strand.
GTTGACCTGGAGTTCTTTAGATGGAAATCTAGGCTAGGACTTACCCAATACCACGTCGTCAGGGTATGGGGACATGACAGTATTACAACTTAATACTAGGAACACAAGGAAGCATGGCTTACCTGCAGAGGTTCGAGGTCAGCTGTGCAAAGGACCCAGGATGCTGTTTTTCTCCAAGGGAGGAGAGGATGAAGAAAAGAAAAGGGCCAGACAGATCTTTTCATTCACACAGACTAAAACCGGGTAACGATGCCCTCAACCTTCTGCTACTTGTCCAATTAGGAGCCTGAGGTTAGACCAGCTGTTGTGCAGCCACCACATGGCCGATAGAGAACGTATCGAGCCTCCTGTGTGTCACGTCTTGCAGGTAGTGGGCCGTGAAGGTGGTCTGACGCTTCCACACCCCAGCTAGCAGGACCTGCGTCACCGAAAAGTTCTTCTTGAAGGCCAGGGACATAGCTACGCCCCTGACATCATGCGCCCTAGGGCGCCATGACGGAGGAGGGTCAGAACTCAAGGCCAGATGGATTACCTATCGGATCCCGGCCGAAATGGTATTCCTGGTGACCCTCCTCTTTGTTTCCCCAGTGCTAACAAACAAAGCTCGCACCTGGGGGCGGACTGCAGCTGTTTTTTAAAGATACAACATCAGACTCCTGACTGGGCACAGTAGGAGATGGTCTGGGTCATCTGTTACAGAACGAAGACTCGAAACCTGGAAGGAGTCGAACCTAGGGTCCGGCACTCCCGGGTTCTGAGTCTTAGCAACAAACCCAGGGATGAAGCTGAACGTTACCTCCCCCCATTCCCTTGAATGGGCGATGTCGTAGGAGAGACCATGAAGTTCGCCGACTTGCTTGGCCGAGGCCAAAGCTAGCAGGAACACCGTCTTCCAGTTAAGGTGGCGATCAGAAGCCTGGCGTAATGGTTCGTAGGGAGGCCTCTTAAGAGACCTGAGGACTCGAACCATGTTCCAGGGAGGAGGTCTCACTTCCGACTGAGGGCAGGTAAGTTCGTAACTCCGTATGAGAAGAGACAGTTCCAGCGAGGAGGAAATGTCCATTCCTTTGAGCCTGAAGGCAAGACTTAAGGCTGAGCGATAGCCTTTCACTGCCAAGACTGAAAGGCGCATTTCTTCCCGCAGATACACAAGGAACTCCGCTATTGCTGGTAAAGTGGCATCGAGGGGAGAGATACTCCTTCCACGACACCAACCACTTCGTCTGGTAGACTCCTGCGGATGACCTGCGCAGGTGGCCAGACATCCTTTTCGCAACCTGTTGCGAAAATTCTCTCTCTGTGAGGAGATGCTGGATAGTCTCCAGGCGTGAAGCCGAAGCGAAGCTACGGCTTTTTGTGGAAGATGTTGGAGTGTGGTTATTTGAGTAGCTCGTGACGTGGAGGGAGCTCCCTCGGGATCTCTGTGAGGAGCTGCAAAAGGTCCGGAAACCACTCTGCGTGATGCCATAGCGGAGCTATCAAGGTCATCGAGAGATTGACCAATGTTCTGGTCTTGTTGAGGACCCTCCTCATCAGACACCACGACACCAACCACTTCGTCTGGTAGACTCCTGCGGGTGACCTGCGCAGGTGGCCAGACATCCTTTTTGCAACCTGTTGCGAAAATCCTCTCTCTGTGAGATGCTGGATAGTCTCCAGGCATGAAGCCGAAGCGAAGCTACGGCTTTGTGGAAGATGTTGGAGTGTGGTTATTTGAGTAGCTCGTGATGTGGAGGGAGCTCCCTCGGGATCTCTGTGAGGAGCTGCAGAAGGTCCGGAAACCACTCTGCGTGATGCCATAGCGGAGCTATCAAGGTCATCGAGAGATTGACCAATGTTCTGGTCTTGTTGAGGACCCTCCTCATCAGACAGAACGGGGGAAAGGCGTACACGTCGACGCTGTCCCACCGTTGTTGGAAGGCATCTTGCCAGAGGGCCTTGGGGTCCGGGACTGAGGAGCAGTACAGCGGAAGCTTGGTGTTCAACGCCGTAGCGAACAAGTCCACTGTCGGGGAACCCCGCAAAGTCAGGACTTTGTTGGCTATCTGAGGATCCAAAGACCACTCGGTACTCACTATCTACGTCGCTCTGCTCAGCCTGTCGGCGAGCACATTCCTCTTGCCTGGAATGAAGCGAGCCGCAAGTGATATCGAGTGGACTTCAGACCATCTCAGTATCTCTACTGCAAGATGGGATAGCTGTTCCGAAAAGGTACCTCCCTGCTTGTTGATGTAAGCCACGACCGTGGTGTTGTCGCTCATCACCACCACCGAGTGGCCCGCCAGGACTTGGTGGAACTTCTGAAGAGCCAGGAAAACGGCCTTCATCTCTAGCAGGTTTATATGAAGGTACTTTTCTGATTCTGACCGCAGGCCTGAGATCCTGTGGTTCAGAACGTGGGCCCCTCACCCATTGTTTGATGCGTCCGAAAACAGCATCAAATAAGGGGAAGGGACGAGAAGATCCACTCCCTTTCGTAGGTTCTCGTCTGCCACCCACCACTCGAGATCCGCTCGTTCCGCAGATCTCATGGGGATCAGGATGTCCGGGGAATCGAGTCCTTGACTCCACCGAGACTTGAGTCGCCACTGAAGGGATCTCATTCTGAGGCGACTGTTAGGAACGAGACGGGTCAGAGAGGAGAGGTGGCCGAGGTGACGAAGCCACGATTGGGCTGGGAGTTCTTCTCGATTGAGGAAAGGTTTCGCAACCTTCCTCAGCCATGCTATCCTTTCGTCTGATGGGAAGGCTTTGTGGAGATTGGTGTCTATGATCATGCCTAGATATACCAGTCTCTGAGAGGGCTGCAGAGAGGACTTCTCGACCTCCTGGAGAGCGTCCTTCTCCAACATGGTCTGGACTTCGGCTCGGAGAGCCTGCCCTTTTGCCGATCCCATGGCAAAAGAGCTCAACGACACTGGATTCGCTGTCAGGGGAGGTAGAGATGCTGTGAACGGGAAGCGATACCCTAGAGAGATCACGGAGATCATCCAGGCATCCGCCCCGAGTTGCTGCCACCTTGCTGCGTAACTCTGAAGGCATCCCCCCACTGGTGGACATGCAGGGGGATTGCCAACCCTAGCGCTTCCGGCCTCGGCCGATACCTTTAGGGTTTTTGCCTCCCCTGGAGAACTTCTTGCCCCCCCTGCTCTTGGCAGGAAAGGGCTTAGACACCTTGGGCTTCGCTGCTACGGTCGTTTTCTTTGTGTCCTTGGCAGGACGGGGCTGCTGGACTGCCGGAGGCTTGTAGGGCTTCGATATCAGGGCCCTATGGATGAGGGAATCCTGGTTGGATTTCCTCCACCTCTCGGCAGTGAGCTCCACGTCCTTAGGCTCGAACAGGCTCTTACCGAGAACGGAAGAGTGTCTAAGCCTGCTAGACTCCGAGCTGGGAACCTTATGGTGAAACCTCTCGGCCACAGCGTCCCAGCGCTTGAGGATCGTGTTGGCCCACAGGCTCGAGACTTGGTGGGACAGAAACTCAATGGTCCGAGTGCCCGAGAGGAGGAAGGTTTCCAGCGCCTTCCTGGTGCTTTCCTTGGAGAGGTCCTCGGACCGCACCAGGATGCCCAAAGACCCCAGCCAGATGTCGAGCCATGAAGTGGCCTGCATGGTGCACTTGATGATCTTCTCCTGGCACTGGATCTCAGTGGCTGAGAAGGACACGTGCCGGTTGGAGAGTCTCTCAAGAGGGACTCCCCCTGTGAGTTCTTCCACGGAGTGATGCAAGGGAAGACTCAGCGAAGACTCCTCGAGAATCTCAAAGTACCTCCTCTGATGGACTCGAGGAGGAGGGAGGATCTTATTCCCGGCACTCGATCTGCTGGAGGAGGCAAGCTCCGCGAGCTGGCCCTCGATCTTGTCTCTGGCACTCTTCATCCCTTGGGACCAGGGCAAAGCTGCACTGGCCCTAGAGGGTTTCTGAGTGCCGTAGACGCGGTCCAGGACCGTGTCCTTCCCTTCACGAGGTGGGACCTCAGGGTCTGGGATCCCATTAAGGTTCCTCATGAGGGTCAGGACTTGCCAGAACACATGTTCTGACTCCTGGTGCTCTCCTTCTGACGGACTTGCAGCGAAGTCTCCCGTCCCCAGGGCATCCTCGACGGCCCTAGACTGTTCCTGCCTGATCCTAGCTGACGATTTGGGAATCGTCTTAAGAGTCCTTAGGCTCCCTCCTGGGCGGGATACAGGACTCTAGAAGCGAAGGAGGCAGGTCCTTCTCCACCTCGGGACGAGGCGACCTCTCGGGAAGAGGAGGAACTTCCTCCATTGGTGTGATAGGGGAGTATTCCTGCTCGACCGACTCTCCTGAGGAGGGGTACTCCTCCTCCGCAGGGGAGGGCGAGAAGGTCTGAGGGGGAGTAGGAGCCTTGCGTAAGGATCTGCGCGGGGACAGCCTAGGCTTCTGAGGAGGATCCACGGGAGAGACTCCTCTCTTCCTCTTCAGGGGGGGAGGAAGCTGCCGCTGGCTCACGACCCGAATCAGAGAGGGCTGGCTTAATCGCCCGCACGAGAGCTCTGAGTAGGGTGTCGAACCAGGGCTGCTGTCTGACACTCCCTCTGAAGGGAAGGGGATCCAGGGATCCCTAGGAGTCGACAAACGAGGGTTCGCCTGCAGGGCTGAAAGAGAAGAATCCCTAGACCTGTCTGGGGAGCGCTCTCCCTCTGGCAAGCGCGCTGGTCTGCGCTTACGGGGAGGGGAGCGCGACAAGGAAGGATTCGCCTGTCAGCGATCGCGCTGGGGCTCGTGTATCGGGCCCAAAGTAGGGTCGCGCGTGGATGGGTGGCGCGATGCTGGAAAATCGCGCACCCGTGTGGGCGGGGGCGGGGGCGCAGGTGGATGGTCAGGAGCGATGGCGCGGTTGCGTGCTGGCGACAGAGCGGGCGCGTGAGCGCGGGGCCGCACAGCAGCTTGAGCGGGAACATGGTCGCAAAAGCACGTAGGCGATGGTGTAGGCGTGCGGCGATCAGGAGCTGGAAGAGGAGGAGGCCGAACGCGCGGGCGTGCAGCGACCTGGTGCCTCTCCGAAGGGCGCGAGATAACGGGGGCGCCTGAGCGCGTGTCCGGGAGAACCGGCCGAGGGCGCGATAGCGCAGGAGCAGGGTCGCGAGGTTTGGCGCCGGTCGGGAAGGACCGGTCTACTCGCCTGTGGGTGCGCTAGTTGCGCTGGCGATCGTGGGCGCGCATAGCGCACATCAGGAACAGGTCGCACCGGGGTTCGCTGCTTTGGAGGTCGCGCGGTGCGAGCGCTCTGGAGTTAGTTGGGCAACCATTGTTGTCTTAAATACAGGCACGGGGTGTGTAGCAGGAACCGGGCGCGATACTGGAGCATCGCGCGCGATCGTGTCTGTAGCAGACTCGCGCGGTTCCAGAGGCGGCCGTGAGCGCCCGTGCGCTGTCTTGGCAACCTCTGGGGCGACGCGTGGTCGCGTTGGAGAGCGCATGGGCGCTGGTGCAGGAACTGCTCGCGGACACGCATCGCGAACCTCCCTAGGTGGGCGCGATGGGTCCAAGGCAACACGTGGGCGCGTTGGAGTGCGCGTGAGCGCTGGAGCTGGAATCGCGCGGGGACGCGTATCGTGTCTATCCCCCGAGGGGGGCGACGAGTCCGCAGGAACTTGAGGGCGCCTGTGCGCCAACTCAGGAACCTCCTGGACCGCGCGCGATGAAACAGGAACTGGGGGGCGCCGAGGCGCTGGAGGGCGCGTGGGCGCAGGAGGCCGCTGGGGCATCGGTGGACGCATAGGCGCCATATCAGGAACTGGTCGCGTGTGCGCAGGTGAGCACGGCAGCGCTAAATCAGGAGCAGGGCGCATCTGGGCAGTTGGGCGCTTGCGCGCTACTTCAGGAACAGCTGGAGGGCGACGGGGCACCGTAGGTGTGGGCGCGCAGGGGAACCCTGGCGCGAAACAGGAACAGCAGCGCGAACGCCTAAGGGTGAGCGCCGAAGCGCTATGTCAGGAACATCAGGAACAACAGCAGGAGGGTGCGCAGGCGGAGCCTTACGCTTAGGGGCGAGAGGCGCAGTTTCGCGCTCAAGTCCCTGAGACCCCGAAGGGCTTGGAGACTGCGCAGTGGCAGTCTCAGGAGACGACCATCCTCCGAAGGGGATCGCGAACAATCCCCGGAGAGGTCTAGGTTGGTAGCAGGCAGGACAGGAGAGCGGCGAGTCGTCTCCTCCGCAGAGGACTGTGGTGACGACGAGCCTTCCGCCTTATACGCCCACGAGGGGCCGTGGGATCACCAGGCTGACCATCAATGGGCCTCCGAAGAGGCGTCTCTACCAGAGAACTCCCCCGAGAGGGAGTCTCAACGGAAGGAGAGACCGTAGGACTAAGCTCCGCCCTCGAAGTATGTTCGGAGGGGGAGACAGAGCCTTCCGCTACCGCAGCCACAGGAACGAGTGTTTGGCCAGACCCACGGGATGTTTCCGAAACAACAACGTCAACCACAGACAGAGGATCTATCTCCGCTGAAGTTGACGACTGTTCGACGGCCGCACCCCGTTTGATCATGTCAAACAGGACTTCCTTGTAGGGTGAACCCTGCAGCCCCAAGGAAGCCCAAAGCTGAAAAAGATCATTATTAGAAACATCCACCTCCTCCGAGGGGGAAGGAGCAGCCGCCTCGCTATGGGAGGCAACGACCTCTCCCTCACCACGGGATCGGTTAATGACATCAACAACATTACGGTCTACGCTACCACTCGCCGGCCTCTCGGAAGAGGCCGCCCGAGCGGGAGCTTCGGAGGAGGAAAGGGCGGCGGAAGAAGAAGACCTGGGATTTTCTCTTTTCCGAGAAGCCTCAGAAGGAGAAAGATCCCTTTTAGCCTTCTTACGTCGCCAGGCAAACCTCTCCCACTGGGAGGTAGACCACTCCCTACACTCAATGCACAAATTAGACCTATCACACCGTTAGCCCTTACACTGAGGGCATAAGGAGTGAGGATCCGTTTCCACGGCCGACATAAAGGTCCCACAAGGGCAGCCGGGAAGTCCAGGGCACGTACGCATAAGGAGTAATAGAGGCCAACTTCACAAACACACTGAAAAGAAAAAGAAAACAAAATTATGGCAGTCAAAAGAGAGGAGAGCGCTGACAGGTCTGTCGTCTCTCCAAGCCAAAAGTAAAGTGAGCTAATCACCGGTGTGTGTGAGGGGGGAGGGGTAGCTAGCTACCCCTCCCTAACCCCCCGCTAACTAGCGGTGGGGTAGGAAACCCTCGTTAAAACTTTATGGCTCGTCATTCAGGTAAGCCGAAGTAATTACCCCATGTAAATAGCGTGGTTTGTATTCGTTATGGAACAAATTCAACTTTGCACTCCTAACGTCAGCTGACTTAGTCGAACAAAGAAGCATGGCGTCACTAGCTCCGAGGAAAAACAAAAAGAATGAAAGGAACTTACCCCGAAAGATGTTCTAATCCGTAAACGGGAAAGGTGTTCCCCAAGAGGTACTGTACAGGAACCTGTTAACTGTGCACTTTTGCGTTAGTTGCCATCGCCAAACGACGGAGTATGGCAACGTTAGTGTTGCATTAAATTTACATTAAAATAAATTTACTAATAACAAATTATCTGATGAAAGACCACTTGGGGGAACAACCTACCCCGTGGGCGGGAAAGATGTTCCCCAAGAGGAAAAGGAACAAGCTAAAGACTATGCAATCCCTTCGCTGGCTGCCATTGCAGAATGAAGTAGTGTGGCGTCGTAATACTGTAGAAAGATAAATTGAAGCCTTTTTATTCAAAATTAATTAGCTTGTAGAAAGATAAATGAAAACAGTTCTATTTAAAATTAATTAGCTGAAAAAAAACAATCGGGTGAACAATCTAACCAGCAGACGGGAAAGGTGTTCCTTGAGAGGAACAAGAAACAAGCTTCAAACTATGTACTCCCCCTGCCGACTGCCAATGTAGAGCAAGGGAGAACGGTGTTGTTAGCGAAGAGGAGTAAGACTGAGGTCAAGCTCTGGGTAGGCCGCAAGCGGTCTTCCCTTCGATATACTTGCAGGGAGCAAACGACGGCAACATCCGAACGGAGTCGTATTCAGACGAGGATGACTCCGCTAAGGTGGAGGCTGGGTCACTGCACTCGGAGAACCGGGGGAGGCCACCAGCCTATGGGTAGTCAAAGGGGAAGAGACCGTAAGAAAACGTTGCTGCCCTCGAGAAACGCCGCACTACGCTGACACTAAAAAACTGAAACATTCAGCCTGTAATGGTAAAAAAATGTTTATGTACATATAAAAACATTACATGAACGTTGAAATATATATAAATGTCTGGCAACATACTCAGGGACGAAAGTGAACGTTGCCTTTCATCCTTCTCATGAATGGAGCAATGTTGAAAGAGAGACCATGAAGTTCCTTGACTCGTTCGGCCGCTGTCAAAGTGTGTAGGAACACTGTCTTCTAAACCAGGTGAAAATTTGTCGCCTGGTGAAGTGGAACGTAGGGAGGTCTCGGAACCGGAGAACTTGAACCATGTTCCGAGAGGGAGGTCTCAATTCTGCCTGGGAAAAGGCAAGTTGTAAGTCCGCATGAATTAGGAAAGATCTAGCGATGAGGAGATGTCATTTCCTTTCATTTTGAAGGCGAGGCTCAAGGTTGAGTGATTGTCTTACCTGGTGAAACTGAAAAGGAGGTCTTTTCCTCCTGCATACACTCAAGGATTCCGCTAGTGCTGGAATAGAGGTATCGAGTGGAGATAGGCTTTCCCATGACACCAACCACAGAAGACTTTATACTTAGCCTGGTAGACTGATGCCGAGGAATTCCTCTGATATCTAGATAGACAACCTTTACGCAACTTATTGCGAAAAGCCTCTCTGAGAGAGGAGGTACTGGGTAGTCTCCAGGCATACAATCAGAGCGAGGTGTGGTTGTCTGTGACGTGGAGAGTGTTCTCTTGGAGGCTTTATCAGGAGCTACAGAAGGTTTGGAAACCATTCTGCGTAATGCCATAGCAGAGCTATGATAGCCCCTGAGAGGCTGATCGATGTTCTAGCCTTGTTGAGTTCCCTTCTCCTCAGAAAATAACAGGGACGAGACGTAAACGTCGTTGTTGTATCCAACGTTGTTGGCATACTTCTTGCCAGACAGCCTTGGGTTCTAGGACTGGGGAGCAGCGGAAGCCTGAGGTTCAGGTGCGTTGCGAACAGATCCATAGTTGGAAAACCCTGTAAAGTCAGGACTTTGTTGGCTACATGGTGATAAAAAAGACCATTCAGTACACCTTATCTGAGATGCTGTGCACAGATTGTCGGCGAGCACATTCCTCTAGTCTGGAATGAAGAGGGCTGGTAGTGGTACCGAGCGGACTTTGGCCCTTAGTATTTATACTGTTAGGTGGGAAGAGGCTGCAAGCAAGTTCCTTCTTACTTGTTGATTTGAGCCCATATGTGGTGTTGACGCTCATCACACCACTGAGTGGCCCGTTAGGAACTCATGAGGCTGTTGAAGGACTGGAAAATTGGCCTTCATCTCTTAAGAGATTTAAGTGAAGGTACTTTCAGACTCTGTCCACAGGCCTGAGGTCGTGTGGAGCAGAACTATGGTCCCTCCTCCCTTCTTTTGATGTGTCTAAGCACAGCATCAAGTCCGAGGGGTGGGGAAGGATGAGAAGGTTATACCATTCTGTAGATTCTCGACTGACACCCATCCCTTGAGGTTGTTCCAAATTCCTGGTCCCATGGGGAACAGAATGTTTGGGGAATTGAAGGCTTGATTCCAATCGGACTCAAGTAGCCACTGGAGAGAACGAATCCTGAGGTGGCCGTTGAACGCTAGAGAAGCCAGAGATGATAGGTGTCCGAGGGAAAATAGTCACTCTGGTCTGGAAGTTCTTCTCGTTTTGAGACAGGGTCTTGCAACTTTTCTCCGCCTGTCTTTGATGAAAGGTTTTGATAAGATTGGTGTCAAGAATCATTCCCAGATACACCATTCTTCTGAGAGGGAAGTAGGGAAGACTTCCAAAGGTTTATCAAGATCAACCGATCTTGCTAAAAAAGACTTCAGAAGTTCAAGTGCTAACGCAAGGTTGCCACCGAGTCTGCTACGGTCAGTCAGTCGTCCAAAAACGGAGGAGACGGAAGCCGATCCTGTGAGTCCAGGATGGGTGCTGTGGAAAGACCAAAGCACAGTGCCCTGAACTACTGTTTCTTGTTTGTCTAGACTGAATTTCTAATCCTTCCTGGAGGATGGATGGTTTGGGCCTGGAAGTATACGTCCTTTAGGTCCAGTGTGCACATGAAGACCTGTGGTCTTAGCCATTGTCCAAACTCCTCCAACATGGTGTGGACATCGATCCAAAGAGACAACTCCTTGCGGATCCTTTCGCATGGGATATTGTTTACGCTGGGGTCTTGACTCGTGGCGGAAAGAATGAGACGTGATACAGTGTGTAAGGATTCTTCCCTGGGAGAGAACTCCTTTAACTGATAGAAGTAAAGCAATGCTTAACCCTACCATGCACCCTGACAAGATTGATGCTATTCCTTAGAACAGCATCGGTCTGGCGAATATTAATCAATGGCTAACGGCTGGGTATCGTGGTTACTGTGCAGTTGGAGAGTGCTCGCGAGTAGTCCTCTGTCGACAAGCCGCTGATGGGGGCTATCGATCACTTGCGTGGATTGGTGTGATGGCGAATGGCGAGTAGCGAGAAGTGTATTGTATGCCTTTCGATCTAGGGAACCACAGGCAGAGGTTGACTAGTAAGTCTGAGTGACGAACTGACAATGATCGGTGAATCGGCAATCTGTGAACCGAAGATGGAAACTGGGAGACAGATGAAGGCTTTCTGGTCAGTCAGCCAAGGACGGTTGGCGATTAATGAGTTGGTGATAGGCTTGGAGAGCCCTGAGAGACAGCAGAATGGTTTAATGATCGTCAGTTGGAGATTGATGAGCCATTGACGATCAGCTATCAATCGCGGACCGGCAATCGGTGAGCTAGAGATCAGCAAGCTGACAATTGGCTGGTCAGAGATCAGCGAGCTGAGGTCGATGATCGAAGAAAGACGACCTGCCCATCGGCGATCTAGTGATCAGCAAGTTGATGACTGGATATTGACTAGCAATCGTCGATCGACATGCTAGCAATCGGTAATCGGCATGCTAGCAATCGGAGATCGTTAGCAATTGGCAAGACTGGAGGTCAATGATCAGAGAGAGATGAGATAGCAATTGGCGATCTGGCAAGCTAGCGATCAGCAAACGGTGATCTAGGGATCAGTGGGTTGATGATTTCTCATTAGTGGAAGATGAGCTAGAAACTGGCAATCGGCGGACTAGTGAACAGCGGTCGGTGAGCTAGTGAACGGCGGTCGGTGAGCTAGTGAGCGGCGGTCGGTGAGCTAGTGATCGGTGTTCTAGTAATCAGAGATCTGCGAGCTAATGATAGGCAGTTTGCAACGTTCAGGTCGTGTTTGCTGAGTGGTACAGTCAGAAAAAAGAAAAAAAAAACTCCTGAAGAGAAAGGGATCAAGGGTTCCCCGTGAGGAGTCTCGACCAACGGTAGATGCGGTTGATTCGCCTTGGAAGACGGAATCTTTAGGATCTTGAACCCTTCTGTGAAGCCTCTTCCCTCTTTTCCTGGCGGGCATGCTGTAATGCGTTAGCGGGGAGGGGAATGGGGCAATGGTGACCTGTCAAAAAGTTTTCCCTTTCGTTCGTTTTGCCTCTCACGCGAGTGCGCAGGAGAGTACCGAGTGTTGGCGCACAGGAGGATGCTGGTATGCAGTTTTGGTGAATGCACAGAAGAGTGCTGGTACGTAGGAAAGTGCTGGCAAGCAGACAAGCGCTGGTACGCAGGTGAACGCTGGCTCTTTGGCGAGAGCTGGATCTGAGAGCGCAAGTGCGCAGGAGAGCGTTGGAGCGCTGCGCAGGGTGTTGCACAGTATCTCTAGAATGCGCAGGAAAGCGCAGGCGCGCAGTAAGAGAACGCGCCACAGTTCGGCGCTGCGCAGGATGTTGCTACTGGAGAATGCAGGGGCACAAGTGAGCGCTGGCAAGCCGGAGGTTGCTGAAGAGTTGGTGAAATATCCAGCGGTGGAGAGCACTGATGCGCACTAATAGGAAGAACCACTGATCTTCCGAAGGGAAGTGTTCCCCACAGAGAAGCTGAAAAGTTAAATTACAAACAATTATAATTTCACTTAAATAATTAA
>NW_027168616.1:105000-110000 GCF_036898095.1 Palaemon carinicauda
TTCTCGACGAAAGTCATGTCATATTCAAAGCAGACTAAACCGTGAAGCTTACATGCTCCATCAGAAATTAGATGTCATTCTGAAAACTATCTGCAGGACAGTTCGTCCGGAGAAAAGCTATCTTCCAGTTTTGAACGCCACCAAGACATTGCCTATTCATTATAAACGGTGAGTAACATGCCTAAGTAATATATATATATATATATATATATATATATATATATATATATATATATATATATATATATACATATATATATATATATATATATATATATATATATATATATACATATATATATATATATATATATATATATATATATATATATATATATATATATATGTATATATATATATATATATATATATATATATACATATATTTATATATTTATATATATATACATGTATGTATGTACATGCGTGTATGTCTGTATTTTGCTAATACAAAAGCACTTTAGAAACCTTGATTTATTTATAACCAATGCAGTATTACTGAATATCAATTAAAACATTAAATAATTGTCTTCTGTGAACTATCAATTAAACGAAATTAAAAATGTGAAAGGCGTTAAAGATTTAACGATAAAACTGAAACCGACGAACAAATTATAGCAGTGAACCCTCGTTTATCGCGGTAGATAGGTTCCAGACCCGGCCGCGATAGGTGAAAATCCGCGAAGTAGTGACACCATATTTACCTATTTATTTAACATGTATATTCAGACTTTTAAAACCTTCCCTTGTACGTAGTACTGTAAACAAACTACCCTTTAATGTACAGAACACTTAATGCATGTACTACAGTACCCTAAACTAAAACAGGCACAAATATTAAAGGCGATTTTATATCATGCGTTTCCTAAACACGCCAAAAAGCACGATAAAAAATGGCAACCAATGTTTTGTTTACGTTTCTCTGATCATAATGAAGAAACAAATGCATTTACTGTACACATCTGTGTATAGATTAGTTTTTGCATCGATTATATTGATTATTCAGTACAGTATGTTGATTTTGTTATTACCAATATGTATATATATATGGGTTATGAAAAAAATCTGCGAAGTGGTGAATCCGCGATGGTCGAACCGCGAAGTAGCGAGGGTTCACTGTATACTAAATCGTAAGAAAAAAAAAAAAAAAACATAGTATGCTTAGAAAAGCGACAGCCTTGACTTGATAGATATTGTGATTGGGTTTATAGCAAAGAATCAACATCGTCAGTATGATTTTGGTAAATTAATCAAGTAGGCCTACAGGTGTTGATAGTCGTTGTGTAAAAATTTCAATTGGTCATATGAAAATCGTCAAAAATTGCATTTTTCTTATGCTGCAATTTGCTGTCAGATACGCAGAGATTGCGAGAGTGCTATTTCAAACGCAGCCGTCGGCCACTCCCCCCACCCCCCAAACGGAATTTTTTTTCCTACGCCATTGATTTAGGCGTCCCTTATTTAAATTTTCAGAATCTCGTCACCCTGATTACGTCCTGTTGCTTTTATGACAGATAATGTTATTGTTATATAATTTATGAGAAAACATTCCTCACCCAAACTTTAAAATACTAGTAACCAATTAAAAATTGAGTTGAATTATAAGAAATTTGTTGGTATGCTTTTTACATTTATATTATTAAAAAGAAAACTGGCGTTCTCATACGGCCACACGAGATACAAAACAGTGACGGTAAATTAAAAAATTTTATCACATCTCAGTTTAAAACTTCATTACAGTGTAAAACTGCCTTATATCCTGTTCCTCTCATGGCAGATCTTGTTTTAATGACTATATAACAAGTGAAGTAGCAATGCAATGAGTTTAGTTTACGCTATTTGCCACAGATATTCAAACATAACAAGCTAGAACTACCGGCTTTTGTATATAAACCGACTGGTATAGCAGTTATAAAACAAATTTTTTATTTTACTTCCGTAAATCCAATAAGCAAACTATGTGTAACGTTTACCTTGCATAATACCCAGCATGAAATTCAATATTAGAGGATAAAACACAAATTACAAAGGGAGCATTGCCAGAGGCTATTGCTCGGATGAACACAGATTGTAGTCTTTTGCAGACCGAGTTTGAATGTCGCTTGGACCAACCGACGCAGGCTATTACGTCATAGCCCTCACACGGCCGGTGTGGCGGTCTGAACGATCCCCCGGTCTCAGAATTCTCCTTGATAATCTGCGCATGCGCGAACATTACCGTTTGCCAGTGCATACGAGGTTGATGTTTTATTTTCCTGTAATGTTAGCGTGCGCAGCTCAACATTACCGCTTGCCAGTACATACGAGCTTGATTTTTATTTTCATGCGAGCGAAGCGAGCTAATGGCGGAAAAGAACCATTATACAATGTCAAGGAGAATTCTGAGACCGGGGGATCGTTCAGACCGTCACACCGGCATGCCCAGGCCTTCTGTATTGTCCTCATCGTGATCTCATCCACATATGGCACTCGAGTAATCTCTCTTATAGTTTCCTTTCTAATCCTGTCTTGCCATTTAACTCCCAATATTCTTCTGAGGGTTTTGTTCTCAAACCTACGAAATTTATTGGAGATTGTTTCATTGTCCTACCATGACTCATTTCCATAGAGTAACAACAATCACACAAACTGATATATAGTCTGATTTTTATATGTAATTTCAGGCGATTTGATTTCCAAACTTTACTTAACCTAACCATTGTCTGATTTGCTTTTTTTAATCTTTCACTAAACTCTAATTCTAAAGACCCTGTATTGGAGATCATAATTCCTAAATACTTGTATGATTCTACTTCATTAATCCTTTCTCCTTCCAATGACATTTCATCTTCCATTGCATACTACGTTCTCATCATCTCTGTCTTTCTTCTAATTATCTTTAGCCCAACCTCGTGTGATATTTCATGCATTATGGTAAGCAAGCATTACAAATCCTGTGGTCTTCTGCTAACAAGGACAGCATCATCAGCATACTCTAGGTCTGCTAAATTCCTATCACCAATCTAGTCCAACCCTTCTCCACCATCTCCGACTGTTCTAAGCATTACAAAATCCATGAGCAGGATAAAAAAAACATTGGTGACAACACATTCCCTTGGAGTTCTCTGGTGTTCACTGGAAATTCATTTAATAAAACTCCATTAACATTAACTTTGCACTTGCTATGCTCATGAACAGACTTAATCAAATTTACATATTTAGGTGGAATTCCATAATAACGTAGGACTCTCCATAAAATTGGCCAGTGCACACTATCAAAGGCTTTTTCATAGTCCACAAATACCACTAAAAGGGGATTTCTATATTCTACAAATTGCTGTACAACATGTCTCAAAATGAAAATTTGGTCAATGCAACTTCTACCTATTCTAAATCCTCCTTGTTCATCTCTTAGCTTTTCTTCAATCCTTCTCTCCAGTCTCTTTAGAATAAGCATACTATACATTTTCATAACAACTGACGTAAGTGTGATGCCTCTGTAATTATAGCAATCAGCCAGGTCTCCTTTTTATTTGCCATTTTCACCAACAATCCTAACTCCCATTCATCAGGTTTTGTCTCTTCATGTCACATTCTATAGAATAATCTTGTAAGTAGTCTGGAAGTCACTTCATTTTTGGCCAGTATCATCTCGGCTGTTATTCCATCGTATCACGGGGCTTCCCATCTCTTTAGTTTTTTTCAGGATAGCTTCGATTTCAAACACACTAAATTCATTCATGAGCACATCAAGGTCTTCATCAGCTTCGGGTATATCAATCAAATTATTGCCTTCATATCTCCTATTCATAACCTCACTAAAGTGTTCCATCCCACGTTGTCTTTCTTCATCTTCTGTAGCTTTAACAGAACCATCTCTCTCTTTTTAATGGGTATATGCCTCTTCTTCTTTGCCCTCATCGAAATTTCATTAATAATTCTATGAGCAATTCTCACACCATAGCCACTTCCCGAATTCATAGCTTTGACAGCCTCATCTGCTTTACTGTCTAAATATTCATTCCAGTCATTTCCAGCTTATCTTTTGACCTTACTATCAATATTGGAATACTTAGCATGCTCTACCTTGTAATTTTCATTACTTCCTCGAAAACTTTCAACGATCAATTACTGTTTTTGTCTTTTTTTTTTTTTATAGTATCCCAAGTATCATTTGATATCCATGGCTTTCTCGTAACTGCGTGTCCCACGATTTCACTACCAACTGACTGATATATGTTCTTAATATCACACCATTCTTTATTAATTGTCTGCTCTTCGTCTCTTAATTAAGGCCTTCAAGACTGCAAATCGATTCCTACATTCAATTTCAAATGTTTCTCTGTGCTCTTCTTCTAAAAGTTTAGTTGTATCTAACCTATATATTCTATCTACATTTCTGTTGGGTGCTTTCAGTTTTAATTTCAGTGTGGCAATGAGGAGCTGGTGATCACTACCAATATCCGCACTTCTCTAGCTTCTTACACACACACACACACACACACACACACACACACACACACACCTGTTGCACTTACCTTATCTACTGTGCATGATAAACAATTCAGAGAAGTTCAACAAAGGACTATTTATATCATGACTTTCATGCATTCAGCCACAAAAAATTTATGATTTCAAATGAAATATTGTCGAGAATAAAGACATAAGGAGATTGTTTTTTTAAAGGCTGTGTATGAGTTAATACAATAAGAAAATAAACTTAAACCACTTGTCCATTGAAGGCAATATGAGTTCATATTCATCCTACTCTATATATTTGGGATTAAAACGGGTTTGAAACTAATACTCGTGACTATCAAAGATTTACTTTCAAGTGTTGAATCATAAATAGTTTTTGATTATTGAGCAATGAAACCTGAAAATAAAGATAACTGATAAAATAAATATTTTCCACCAATAAGCTGAGTTTGACACTAGAACTTTTATTCTTAAAAACCCCAAGTTTAACAGTCAAACTTTTATTCTTGAAAATCCCAAGTTCAACAGTCAAACTTTTATTC